>NC_060883.1:12993639-13180167 GCF_021901495.1 Neodiprion virginianus | reverse complement strand
AATTTCTTACTAAATGTGAATTGACTTCCATCCATATTTTTGCTCTCGACTCCAATGCACTTTTTACAACGATCAATTTATGCGCTTCAGACACATTTTTTAACTCAAAATAACTTTCCATATTTTCAATAAATTCAACTGGATTTGATTGTTCCTCATTGGAAAAAGATTCTAATTTAATATCAATTTTTACTTGTTGAAAACTACTCATCAATCCTTGCACCAACAAATTACCATTATCTATCGCAGGTAAATTTCTTAATTGTTCTATTTCTCTAGTTTGTTGTTCACTGATTGACCTCAACTGTCTAACTTCAGTACTTAGCTCTTTCTCTTTGTTTTGATTACTTCTGAGCTCTTCAATCTGCCTTTGTAAATCCGCCATGTTTTGAAGTTGTGCCCTCAACTCCTGTAATTCCTTCTCCATGGTCGCTGATCTCTTTTGTCTCTTATTTTTCTCCTTTTCTGTACTATTTGTTATGGATAGCCTCTTAGGTATCACTCCTGACCTCAACCTGGTAATTGGTGTGTTTTGATTTAGTGACATATAATAATACAATTTACATAAAACAATTAATATTCCACAATTATATCAAGGTTCTTCTAAATAGAAAGCCTAAGTTTTCTATCACGTCTAATGTTCGGGCGCCATTTATAACAGATCCGTTTGTTACTATAAAATAAATACTTAGGAACTTATCTTTCTTTCTTTATTTGTCGTAGTACAGTGTTGAGTCGGCCCCGGGTTCCTTTATACTTGATACTTCCCTTACAGGGTTCGTCGCTTTTATGGTAAACGTAAAATATACTCGTTCGAAGGGATACACGACGATATGTATGAAATCAGACAATGTTGCGTTACCAAACTTATACGTGTTATTCCTGGACCGGCGGGTGACCGACTGACTCTTACCACGGCTCTCTACTAAGCCGTCACAATATTGAGTTTGTAAACCGATGCAGAGATTTGATACTTAATTCTATACAATTCCTCACAGATATGGCAATACAAATGTTTGATTGGTTTTTACATGTGCAATGAAATATTTTGTTTCATTCAAAATATGTACAATGCGTAAATTCGGGAATCCGTTATTTTTTGGGATCACGCATAGTATTGCACAACAGAATTATGCACCTTCGATACTCCTCTTATGTTAATCCGTCCTCCTCGCTGAAAATTTTTTCAACGAATGCTGAAATTTACAGGGACGCGGGCATAATATTTGCAATGTTGCCCGCTACATTTCATAAATTGAATAATGCGTAATTACTTTTCACTGCGTGATAAATATTCTCCGGCATTGCTTCGTGTTTGCCTTTCCCGGTTGGACTCATCTCTGTCAAACTATCGTTGTCTAAGATAATTTTGAAGAGTGCTCGGTTCGTTTCTTTCCGACTCTTGTACATAATCTCTGTGACGGCGGCCATTTGCACATTGTCAACCCACACGTCGTACCCTATGCTTAACCGTACTTGATGACAATTTAAAAATGATAATTATCTCATCAAAATTAGTGACCATTTAGTGTAAAAGTATTACCAACAGATCGTTTTCCGCTACTCGGAGCTGTTACTTTCAGGACAATTTGAAAAGTGTTCCATGAATTCGTTTGATTAACGCATTTATTCGTTTCTTTGTTTTAATTGCGACTGTAGTCGCAGTTTCATAATGTAGCTACACAACATTTTGTTGGAGACATTGAATTGATGCATTATTTACTGAAAATTTAATGCATTATGAAACGGACGCAGCATTATTGTAAATGGTGTATTTTTTCACAGATCACGAGTGCACCACCTCGACATACAAGTTTGAATTTCTGAATCGACGTGATCTGAGATACTGTATTCGTGCGTGTACATATAATTATTTTTAATTATTTAATTTATTTATTTATTTATTTATTTACTTTTTCATTCATTCATTCATTCATTCATTTAATTATTCATTGATTCATTCATTTATTTATTCATTGATTCATTCATTGATTCATTCATTTATTCATTCGTTTAATCATTCATTTATTTATTTATTTTTTTTTTTTTCTTTTTTCTTCTTTGCGTATGGCCAAATCGGTGGGGAAATCCTTTATGGACCACCCTAGGTAGGGTACCGTCACTCCCAGGAGTGTGGGACTCGCCTTACGGAATACCCACTAAAACCACCACCAAAAACCGTTCCTTGCTGTCGTCCACACCCCACGGAACTGTCGTCGTACCTGTTTTTGAGAATCAAATATCATGATTAGAACAATACGAGGCAAATATTTTGATAAAATTAAATCTAACAAACGGATGTGAGCTAGACTTTTCACCATTTTCGTGACACCATTCTCGCGTTACAGAAACGCTGAAACTCAGGTTTATTTGCAATAAGATTCATTAGAGTTCAGTAGTATTCAATACGAGCCTGTAGTAAAAAGAAACTTGTCTTGTATTTCATTTCTGGTCTCGTTCTGGGTTTTCGTCCGCCAAAAGCCATTCCTAGCTGTCGTCCACACCACACGGAATTGTCGTCGCATCTGTTTTTCAGAATCAAATATGAAGATTAGAAAAATACGAGGCACATATTTTGATAAAATTAGATTTGACATTTTTGAAACTACAGATGCAGTATAACGTGCATCAAAAACAAACGAATGTGCACTCGACTTTTTACGATTTTCGTGACACCATTCTCGCATTACAGAAACGCTGAAGCTCAAATTTCTTCGCAGTAAGAATCAATCATTAGAGTTTTGTAGTGTTTAATACGAGCGTTTAATAGAAAGAAACTTGTCTTGCATTTCATTTCTCGTCTCGTTCTGTGTTATCGTCCGCCAAAAGCCATTCCTAGCTGTCGTCCACACCACACGGAATTGTCGTCGCATCTGTTTTTCAGAATCAAATATGAGGATTAGAAAAATACGAGGCACATATTTTGATAAAATTAGATTTGACATTTTTGAAACTACAGATGCAGTTTAACGTGCATCAAAACCAAACGAATGTGCACTCGACTTTTTACGATTTTCGTGACACCATTCTCGCATTACAGAAACGCTGAAGCTCAAATTTCTTCGCAATAAGAATCAATCATTAGAGTTTTGTAGTGTTTAATACGAGCGTTTAATAATAAGAAACTTGTCTTGCGTTTCACGTCTGATTTTGCCAGCTCTTCGTGTCCGCCGATAGCCGTACCTTGCTTATCCTCGAGACCCCACGGGACTATCGTCTTACCTATTTTCAACATTAAACAGCACAATAAGAAAAATACTAGGTGCCTTTTTGATGATAACGATTCCTATGTTATTCAAACATCAGATACAGTTTTGTGTGCGGTAGCAAACAAAGAGAGTTTTGACGTCCCACCACTTCTGTTATATTATTTTCACACATCTGAGGATTTTTTTTTTAACCCTCTAAATAATAATAATAATAATTCATGACAGTTTCGCGTTGTCAATCATTGAAGATTTGTAAAAAGAATCATATCTTACATTTCATTCCTGGTTCCGTAGCCTGAGGAGATGCTCGATGTGCCCTCCGTTCTGCTGGACAGTGAGTGCGAGCCGTTTCCGGATCGACCCTCGCACCCGTTGCATCTCCCTAACAGGAATAGCGGCACACGCTTCGGCGATGCGGTGGCGCATGTCGTGTTTTGTTGTGGGGGCCCGTTCGTAGACGATTTCCTTGACTCTACTCCAGAACCAGAAATCACAGACGGTGAGATCTGGTGAGCGCGCTGGCCACCTAACCGGACCTCTCGTTCCGATCCAGCGCTCCGGGAACATGGCGTCCAGGATTGCCTTGTTCGCGTTACTGTTGTGGGCAGGGGCCCCGTCCTGCTGCCACCAAACCTGGTCCATACGGATGGAGTTTCCGTCCATCAGGCGGGGGAGTTCCTCGGTGAGTACGGTCGTGTACTTGGCTGACGTGAGATTTCCGTCGAGGAAAATGGGCCCGAGGATCCTGTCCTGTAATACTCCAACCCAGACGTGGAGCTTCCAACGGTGCTGGTTGTCCTGTTCGACGATTCAGTGTGGGTTTTCCGGAGCCCACCAACGACAGTTCTGCTTGTTGACGAGTTCGAGGTTCGTGAACAGCGCTTCGTCCGTGAGGCACACGTTCCTGAAGAAATCGGGATCCTCCTGCAGACGCTCCAGTCCCCAGCGACAGTACGTCAGTCTTCGTTCGGCATCACCTGGGCACAGCTTTTGCACCGGCTGGTACTTGAACGGACGGTTCAGCTCCCGTGCGATTTTTCTCACAGATTCTCGAGGAACCTCTGTAGGGAATTAATTACTTCTTTTAGAAACCACGAAGAGACAATTATCGCATTGACCCCTAAATATACGTCGAATTTGTGTCCAGAATTGTCTCGTCTCTAATAAATCTCACCCAACAGAACGAGGTATGACTTGGTAATAAAACTTCGCATCAAACCGACGGGGAAATATCTCGCCGAACTCACGAGTCAATGGATTTTCGGCTTAATTACAATTCACCTGAATGAATGTAAAATAACTTGATTAATGAGAATTAACTGAATCACTAAATATAACTGAAATGTTGAGAATTAACTGAGACACAACTGAATTACGGAAAATTAAATCAAGTACATGGGCTATTCCGCGTCAACCGGATCAGTCATCTCTCAGATATTTTTTTTAATTCGGCATGTGGATTGTGTGGGAGAAGTTAGATTCTTGTGCCAAAGCGCGAATCTCATAATGAAAAATTCGATTTTTTATTAACAATAACAAATTAGACTCCCATTTTTTTCAAAAATTCATAACTTTGGCAAAGAATTAGATACGATATATATTTTTTTTTTCAAATTACGCGGAAAGCTCCATAGAATTTAAAACAAATACGAAACGGTAAAAAAAAGTTGTTATCAATTGTTTATTTGACAATTATTTTTCAAAGATTTTTAAAACAGTGACTGACACGATCAAAAAATTTTTTTTCAATTCCGACATGTTCCTTGAACTGTACTGCAACCTGTGAATTAATTCCAGAGGGGTGTTTTTCTTCGTTTTCGAGTAAAAAATCATTAAAGGTGTCGGATGCGCATGAAATTGCGGCGCGCCGAGTCTCTACGTGATGGCGGGCGGCCGGTTGCCGTCCACCGCTACACCGCGGTGGCGTCGCAGCGTTATTTCAGTCATTTTCACGATGTAGGACACGATTGGAGAATCTGAAAAAAATACTGTACCTTCACAAGGCCTGCTCAAAGCGATAAGTGAAGTTTCAAGAATGTGTTTTTATTTTAAAATAAGTAGCAAGTTATGTAATTATTATCATTTATGTGCCCTTTCATGGTGTGTAACCGTTATTTCGAATCTCTGTAATGAAAAAACGGTGAAAAACACATTCCTGAAACTTCACTTATCGCTTTGAGCAGGCCTTGTGAAGGTACAGTATTTTTTTCAGATTCTCCAATCGTGTCCTACATCGTGAAAATGACTGAAATAACGCTGCGACGCCACCGCGGTGTAGCGGTGGACGGCAACCGGCCGCCCGCCATCACGTAGAGACTCGGCGCGCCGCAATTTCATGCGCATCCGACACCTTTAATGATTTTTTACTCGAAAACGAAGAAAAACACCCCTCTGGAATTAATTCACAGGTTGCAGTACAGTTCAAGGAACATGTCGGAATTGAAAAAAAATTTTTTGATCGTGTCAGTCACTGTTTTAAAAATCTTTGAAAAATAATTGTCAAATAAACAATTGATAACAACTTTTTTTTACCGTTTCGTATTTGTTTTAAATTCTATGGAGCTTTCCGCGTAATTTGAAAAAAAAAATATATATCGTATCTAATTCTTTGCCAAAGTTATGAATTTTTGAAAAAAATGGGAGTCTAATTTGTTATTGTTAATAAAAAATCGAATTTTTCATTATGAGATTCGCGCTTTGGCACAAGAATCTAACTTCTCCCACACAATCCACATGCCGAATTAAAAAAAATATCTGAGAGATGACTGATCCGGTTGACGCGGAATAGCCCATGTACTTGATTTAATTTTCCGTAATTCAGTTGTGTCTCAGTTAATTCTCAACATTTCAGTTATATTTAGTGATTCAGTTAATTCTCATTAATCAAGTTATTTTACATTCATTCAGGTGAATTGTAATTAAGCCGAAAATCCATTGACTCGTGAGTTCGGCGAGATATTTCCCCGTCGGTTTGATGCGAAGTTTTATTACCAAGTCATACCTCGTTCTGTTGGGTGAGATTTATTAGAGACGAGACAATTCTGGACACAAATTCGACGTATATTTAGGGGTCAATGCGATAATTGTCTCTTCGTGGTTTCTAAAAGAAGTAATTAATTCCCTACAGAGGTTCCTCGAGAATCTGTGAGAAAAATCGCACGGGAGCTGAACCGTCCGTTCAAGTACCAGCCGGTGCAAAAGCTGTGCCCAGGTGATGCCGAACGAAGACTGACGTACTGTCGCTGGGGACTGGAGCGTCTGCAGGAGGATCCCGATTTCTTCAGGAACGTGTGCCTCACGGACGAAGCGCTGTTCACGAACCTCGAACTCGTCAACAAGCAGAACTGTCGTTGGTGGGCTCCGGAAAACCCACACTGAATCGTCGAACAGGACAACCAGCACCGTTGGAAGCTCCACGTCTGGGTTGGAGTATTACAGGACAGGATCCTCGGGCCCATTTTCCTCGACGGAAATCTCACGTCAGCCAAGTACACGACCGTACTCACCGAGGAACTCCCCCGCCTGATGGACGGAAACTCCATCCGTATGGACCAGGTTTGGTGGCAGCAGGACGGGGCCCCTGCCCACAACAGTAACGCGAACAAGGCAATCCTGGACGCCATGTTCCCGGAGCGCTGGATCGGAACGAGAGGTCCGGTTAGGTGGCCAGCGCGCTCACCAGATCTCACCGTCTGTGATTTCTGGTTCTGGAGTAGAGTCAAGGAAATCGTCTACGAACGGGCCCCCACAACAAAACACGACATGCGCCACCGCATCGCCGAAGCGTGTGCCGCTATTCCTGTTAGGGAGATGCAACGGGTGCGAGGGTCGATCCGGAAACGGCTCGCACTCACTGTCCAGCAGAACGGAGGGCACATCGAGCATCTCCTCAGGCTACGGAACCAGGAATGAAATGTAAGATATGATTCTTTTTACAAATCTTCAATGATTGACAACGCGAAACTGTCATGAATTATTATTATTATTATTTAGAGGGTTAAAAAAAAAATCCTCAGATGTGTGAAAATAATATAACAGAAGTGGTGGGACGTCAAAACTCTCTTTGTTTGCTACCGCACACAAAACTGTATCTGATGTTTGAATAACATAGGAATCGTTATCATCAAAAAGGCACCTAGTATTTTTCTTATTGTGCTGTTTAATGTTGAAAATAGGTAAGACGATAGTCCCGTGGGGTCTCGAGGATAAGCAAGGTACGGCTATCGGCGGACACGAAGAGCTGGCAAAATCAGACGTGAAACGCAAGACAAGTTTCTTATTATTAAACGCTCGTATTAAACACTACAAAACTCTAATGATTGATTCTTATTGCGAAGAAATTTGAGCTTCAGCGTTTCTGTAATGCGAGAATGGTGTCACGAAAATCGTAAAAAGTCGAGTGCACATTCGTTTGGTTTTGATGCACGTTAAACTGCATCTGTAGTTTCAAAAATGTCAAATCTAATTTTATCAAAATATGTGCCTCGTATTTTTCTAATCCTCATATTTGATTCTGAAAAACAGATGCGACGACAATTCCGTGTGGTGTGGACGACAGCTAGGAATGGCTTTTGGCGGACGATAACACAGAACGAGACGAGAAATGAAATGCAAGACAAGTTTCTTTCTATTAAACGCTCGTATTAAACACTACAAAACTCTAATGATTGATTCTTACTGCGAAGAAATTTGAGCTTCAGCGTTTCTGTAATGCGAGAATGGTGTCACGAAAATCGTAAAAAGTCGAGTGCACATTCGTTTGTTTTTGATGCACGTTATACTGCATCTGTAGTTTCAAAAATGTCAAATCTAATTTTATCAAAATATGTGCCTCGTATTTTTCTAATCTTCATATTTGATTCTGAAAAACAGATGCGACGACAATTCCGTGTGGTGTGGACGACAGCTAGGAATGGCTTTTGGCGGACGAAAACCCAGAACGAGACCAGAAATGAAATACAAGACAAGTTTCTTTTTACTACAGGCTCGTATTGAATACTACTGAACTCTAATGAATCTTATTGCAAATAAACCTGAGTTTCAGCGTTTCTGTAACGCGAGAATGGTGTCACGAAAATGGTGAAAAGTCTAGCTCACATCCGTTTGTTAGATTTAATTTTATCAAAATATTTGCCTCGTATTGTTCTAATCATGATATTTGATTCTCAAAAACAGGTACGACGACAGTTCCGTGGGGTGTGGACGACAGCAAGGAACGGTTTTTGGTGGTGGTTTTAGTGGGTATTCCGTAAGGCGAGTCCCACACTCCTGGGAGTGACGGTACCCTACCTAGGGTGGTCCATAAAGGATTTCCCCACCGATTTGGCCATACGCAAAGAAGAAAAAAGAAAAAAAAAAAAATAAATAAATAAATGAATGATTAAACGAATGAATAAATGAATGAATCAATGAATGAATCAATGAATAAATAAATGAATGAATCAATGAATAATTAAATGAATGAATGAATGAATGAATGAAAAAGTAAATAAATAAATAAATAAATAAATTAAATAATTAAAAATAATTATATGTACACGCACGAATACAGTATCTCAGATCACGTCGATTCAGAAATTCAAACTTGTATGTCGAGGTGGTGCACTCGTGATCTGTGAAAAAATACACCATTTACAATAATGCTGCGTCCGTTTCATAATGCATTAAATTTTCAGTAAATAATGCATCAATTCAATGTCTCCAACAAAATGTTGTGTAGCTACATTATGAAACTGCGACTACAGTCGCAATTAAAACAAAGAAACGAATAAATGCGTTAATCAAACGAATTCATGGAACACTTTTCAAATTGTCCTGAAAGTAACAGCTCCGAGTAGCGGAAAACGATCTGTTGGTAATACTTTTACACTAAATGGTCACTAATTTTGATGAGATAATTATCATTTTTAAATTGTCATCAAGTACGGTTAAGCATAGGGTACGACGTGTGGGTTGACAATGTGCAAATGGCCGCCGTCACAGAGATTATGTACAAGAGTCGGAAAGAAACGAACCGAGCACTCTTCAAAATTATCTTAGACAACGATAGTTTGACAGAGATGAGTCCAACCGGGAAAGGCAAACACGAAGCAATGCCGGAGAATATTTATCACGCAGTGAAAAGTAATTACGCATTATTCAATTTATGAAATGTAGCGGGCAACATTGCAAATATTATGCCCGCGTCCCTGTAAATTTCAGCATTCGTTGAAAAAATTTTCAGCGAGGAGGACGGATTAACATAAGAGGAGTATCGAAGGTGCATAATTCTGTTGTGCAATACTATGCGTGATCCCAAAAAATAACGGATTCCCGAATTTACGCATTGTACATATTTTGAATGAAACAAAATATTTCATTGCACATGTAAAAACCAATCAAACATTTGTATTGCCATATCTGTGAGGAATTGTATAGAATTAAGTATCAAATCTCTGCATCGGTTTACAAACTCAATATTGTGACGGCTTAGTAGAGAGCCGTGGTAAGAGTCAGTCGGTCACCCGCCGGTCCAGGAATAACACGTATAAGTTTGGTAACGCAACATTGTCTGATTTCATACATATCGTCGTGTATCCCTTCGAACGAGTATATTTTACGTTTACCATAAAAGCGACGAACCCTGTAAGGGAAGTATCAAGTATAAAGGAACCCGGGGCCGACTCAACACTGTACTACGACAAATAAAGAAAGAAAGATAAGTTCCTAAGTATTTATTTTATAGTAACAAACGGATCTGTTATAAATGGCGCCCGAACATTAGACGTGATAGAAAACTTAGGCTTTCTATTTAGAAGAACCTTGATATAATTGTGGAATATTAATTGTTTTATGTAAATTGTATTATTATATGTCACTAAATCAAAACACACCAATTACCAGGTTGAGGTCAGGAGTGATACCTAAGAGGCTATCCATAACAAATAGTACAGAAAAGGAGAAAAATAAGAGACAAAAGAGATCAGCGACCATGGAGAAGGAATTACAGGAGTTGAGGGCACAACTTCAAAACATGGCGGATTTACAAAGGCAGATTGAAGAGCTCAGAAGTAATCAAAACAAAGAGAAAGAGCTAAGTACTGAAGTTAGACAGTTGAGGTCAATCAGTGAACAACAAACTAGAGAAATAGAACAATTAAGAAATTTACCTGCGATAGATAATGGTAATTTGTTGGTGCAAGGATTGATGAGTAGTTTTCAACAAGTAAAAATTGATATTAAATTAGAATCTTTTTCCAATGAGGAACAATCAAATCCAGTTGAATTTATTGAAAATATGGAAAGTTATTTTGAGTTAAAAAATGTGTCTGAAGCGCATAAATTGATCGTTGTAAAAAGTGCATTGGAGTCGAGAGCAAAAATATGGATGGAAGTCAATTCACATTTAGTAAGAAATTACACAGATTTTAAACAGGCATTTTTAGCTGAATTTTATTCTATACCAATACAAGTAAAGTTGAAAAGCAAATGGAGTTTGCGTCGGTACAAGAATCAGGATGATAATTTGATAACGTATTTTATGGAACAATCAAAGCAAGCGAGATATTTTATCCCAAAATTAGAACAATTCGAAATTAATTACACAATAATACAACAAATGCCTTGGCGTGTCAGAGATGCGCTTGCTGCGGTTGATTTTTCAGATACAAAAAGAGTTATACAAGCACTAAGTCATTTGGATTTAGGGCATGAAGAACGTGAGAAGGAAAAACGTAGAATGTTCAATCAAAATAGCCAAACGAGCAACGTTAGAAACATGAGTTTACAAAATCACAATCAAGGGACCAGTTGTGGAGAATCAGGATACAGGCGTCGCCAAACAAATTTTAGGATACCAGATTTCAGACAACCACCCCCAAACCATAGTACTCTAAATCAAGGGTCTAATGCATGTCGCAATAACCAGCCAAATTTAAACTAGCTAGCAACGCGATGAAAAAAGGTCCAACATCGGGTTGCCAATTTTATGATTATACTGAGGACCTCTCTTGGGATGTACTAAAGGGACCGGAAGATGAAAGAATAAATCCAACAAAATCGAACCATTATAGTCCGCATCTTTTAGCCTCCATTCTTGATCATAGAACTTCAGTATTGATTGATACAGGCAGTCAGGTAACGGGTATTTCAGAAAAATTGTACCTGCAACTAGGGAGTTCACACAGGTTAAATGAGCTACCAGTAAGCAATGTAAAAATCTTATGCGCGATTGGAAGAAGAACTACGCCTGTAAAACGGCAAATTTTAATCGACGTCGTTATTGGGGATCAAGTAATTCGTACTGCATTTTTGGTTATCCCTAATTTGATTAATGATGTAATTTTCGGTAATGATTGGCTCATGTACAATAAAGTAATGATAGATTACAACAAGCAGTCTATTAGTATTAATAAAGTATTAGTCGATTCGTCGAAAGTTTCGTACGAATGTGATTCTGTGGAAAAATTGCGATCTGTTACCGTGGATGACGATATGTATATTAGGATAGTACAATGTAATCGAAGTGAAATGGATTCAAAGCCAGATATGAACATAGGTGTAGAAAAAGATAAAATTGATGATCAGGAAGTAATAATTGACAATAATGTGAAAGACAATATTGATATGTTAATAAAGAGTGCGCAAGAAGCATTATGTGATGATGTAACGTTGAATAAGAATGAAATTGATGATGATTTAAAATTGATGAATGTTGAAGATAAATGCAGTTATGTAGAAATCCATTATGATCCAATTGTTTTTAAAAAATCGTTTGACAATGTACAAAATATGACATTGGCATGCCAGAAAGTAGATGAAAATCTAACAAAAAATGTGAGAGGCGCAGTGAGAAAGCTAGAACAAGATAGCGATCACAATTTTTTCAAGGAAGCACAGACGATCGTGGCTAGCCTTACGAGATTAAACGATGAAGAGAAGAGATTACTGTTTACTTTGCTGATAAAACATCAAAATTTGTTTTCTGATACGGCCAGTTGTACCACCGTATATGAACATAAAATTAAACTTATTAGGAATAAAACATATGTTAGAAGATCGTATCCAATACCACTGAAGTTGAGAGATGCTGTAGACATAGTGTTCAGTCAACACCCAAACTGCCCGGGCGAAGCGAAGTTCGGCTTACCCGCAGCAAGAAGGCAGCACTAAGCAGAGCACAGATCACCCGACAATCGATAGCCAATCAATGAATCTCTAGTTCAAATTCACTGACACTTGCGCATTTCGCTATTCTCTGACGTCATTCGCTATGAATTTTCTGATTGGCTCTTAGCTATGGGACATGCTTAGTCTTCCTCACGGGGAAGAAGACTCGTTTTCTAACGGTTTCCGCCATTATTCTACTTTCGGCTACCTCAAGATCACCTCGTGTTCTTCTCGCAGCTAATTTTTCTAATTGCTTGGCTTCTGATAACCAAAATTACTGTGTGTAAATTCGCTTTAAATCAATTATTTAACTAATTGTGAGTTTGGGTGCATTCGCTGCCACGTGTTACTCTTGGCATTGTATCTTTTCGGGTAATTCGCTAACTGTATATAGTGTACAATAAATATCATTATAATTTTGTGTTTTTTGCCAAATTCAGTGAGCGCAGTTTTTTTTATTTTCTCTTTTTATTGTGACAAACTGTATCAGACCAGATCCCGAATTCCTCTATTGTTACTCGCTTTAACACATAGAGATCAAGAAAATGCTCGAAGCAGGAATAATAGAGAGATCAGTGAGTCCTTATTGCAATCCGGTAAGAGTAGTAACAAAACGAAATGGCTAAATAAGGATATGTTTAGATGCACGTTACCTTAACCAAATTATAGAATCCGATAATGAAATGCCCCCACCTATAGAAGAATTACTACGAAAATTCGATGGTGTAAATTATATGACCACGACCGATTTAACTCAAGGATATTGGCAGATACCACTAGAAAAGTCTTCAAGACAGTTCACAGCCTTTTTACACAATAGCAACCTGTATCAATTTCGAAGAGTACCATTTGGGTTAAAGACAGCCGGCAGTGGTTTCATTAGAGCGCTGAATATGACAATGGGTAATGATTTTGAGGAATTTTTAACTTGTTATGTTGACGACTTACTGATAGCTTCGTCTACCTTTGAACATCATATACACCATTTGGATCTAGTATTTGATCGTCTGAATCAATATAATTTTAAACTCAGATTAAGCAAATCACTTTTTTGCAAGGAGTCAGTACCTTTTCTTGGTTTTATTCTTTCATCAGCGGGGGTAAAACCAAATCCTGAAAAAATATCAGCCATATGTAATTTTCCACCACCAACAAATCGTACAACCTTGCAGCGATTTGTGGGTATTTGTAATTTTTATAGACAGTTCAGCCGAAAACACTCAAATTATGTTCAACCATTTAGAGAACTACTTGAAAAAGATAGTGCATGGAAATGGCAGGAAAGACATCAAATAGCGTTCAAAAATTTAAAGGAAAACTTTGTAAATTGCGTGACATTAAAACATCACAAGAAAAATGAGACGTTTAGAGTACAAACAGATGCGAGCGATGCAGGTATCAGTGGAATATTATACCAAATAGATGAAAAAGGGCATCAGTACATTATATCACTGGTGAGTCGTTGTTTATCGAAAGCGGAACTAAACTATTGTACTACAGAAAAAGAACTGTTGGCAATAGTATATGCGGTGACCAAATTCCGAATTTATCTGTATGGAAGTCATTTTCAAATTATAACTGACCATCAAGCACTAACATTTCTACAAACTACACCTTTTCTGAACTCACGTCTAATGAGATGGAGTTTATTATTACAGCAATACGCGTTTGACATAAAACATTGCAAGGGAATAGATAATTTAGTAGCTGACTTTTTCAGTAGAAATCATGAGGACCAACAAAATAACGTAAAATCAAATGAATTACTGGTGTCATGTTTAAGTAATCAAATTGGCATTGACCCAGAGAATATTACCAGTGAGTATGTTATCGCAGCTATAGCAATGGATGGGACATATAAGAAAGAAATGAAACAATTAGGACAACTGCAATATCAAGATGGCAGATTAAAGTTAATAATTGAATTGATAAGAAGTAAAGGAGACAACGCCCAGTTCAAATTATTTCATGACATACTATTTTCCCTAAACAGAACAAGTAATCGGTGGACTATCGAAGTACCAGAAAAATTGGAATTAGTCATAACCAGTACGATTCATGAGAAGTTAGGCCATGCGGGAACGTACAAAACTACACAATATATTCGAACTTTTTTTAATTGGCCAAAGATGAGGAGATGCATAAAGAAATATATTAGGGAATGTGATGTATGTCAGCGTGTTAAACCAATATCATATAGTATGCAAGGAGAGTATAAATTAGCTTATGCAGAAAAACCAAATGACTTAGTGACAATAGATTTTTATGGACCGTTGCCACGATCTATAGGAGGCGTACAGTACTTATTAGTTGCCATCGACGCATTTTCAAAGTATGTCAAGTTGTATCCATTGAAGAAAGCTACAACGCAAGCTAGTTTAAATAAAATCTTAGATCATTATATCATCAATGTTGGAAAACCTAAAGCGATTCTGTCCGATCATGGAACACAATTTACAGCTAATAAATGGAAAGTTAATTTAGAAAAAGAGGGAATTCAAGTAAAGTTTTCTTCAATTCGTCATCCTCAATCGAATCCAACTGAACGTGTTATGAGGGAAATAGGAAGATTATTTAGAACATTTTGCTCTAGTCAACACACAGCATGGGCAAGACACGTCAAGACAATTGAAAGGTTATTGAATATTACAACACATCATTCGACATCTTTCACACCATAAGAACTGCAATTTAATAAGAAACCTCATGATGAAATTCAAGACTTAGTTAAATTCCCAACCACAGTAGATACAACCATGGAAACGAAAATAGCTTTAGCAAAAAACCAAATCCGAAAGAATTTTGAGCGACGCAAGCGCAATCAGAGAGGAATTTCAACCGTGAAGTTGAGTTTAGGAGACCTGGTTTTATTAAAAGTTCCTTATCCATCTTCCGCAATTGATAAAGTGACTCATAAATTCTTTGAACTCTATCAAGGTCCCTACCAAATAGAGCGGGTTATAAATGAAAATGCTTATAGATTGATAGATATAAAGCAAAATAACAAAATCATAGGAACATATAACCGTTGTAGTTTAAAAAAAATACCATTAATCTACCCACTAATGAATAATCATAATGATAACAAAAGCCATGATAAAATTTGAAATGTTAAATACTGTAATTCCGTCTACCATAAAGCGATCTTTTGAATAACAAAAATGCATGACTAGAATAAGGTGTGACGAATGGTATGAAATATTGACAGCAACAATTTTGTGAAGATTAATGTATCGACGGGGGTATCAAGTGCCCAAAATTATGTAAAAAAAAAAAAAAAAAAAAAAAAAAAACAAAGTAGTTGTAAGGAATGGATGATTATAAATGAAAGATGGGTGAATGAATTAATTTTAGAACTATGTCAATAATGATTTTGAATTTGGATAATTATTAAATAAGTTATCTGTATCAAAATCAAAGAGGGGCAATGTGACGGCTTAGTAGAGAGCCGTGGTAAGAGTCAGTCGGTCACCCGCCGGTCCAGGAATAACACGTATAAGTTTGGTAACGCAATATTGTCTGATTTCATACATATCGTCGTGTATCCCTTCGAACGAGTATATTTTACGTTTACCATAAAAGCGACGAACCCTGTAAGGGAAGTATCAAGTATAAAGGAACCCGGGGCCGACTCAACACTGTACTACGACAAATAAAGAAAGAAAGATAAGTTCCTAAGTATTTATTTTATAGTAACAAACGGATCTGTTACAATATTATGTTGCTAATTATTGTCATTGACGAACTGTCATTGGATTGAAATGGAAAGTGAAGCGTGGCGATCGCATTTACGAAAAAATACTGTCTTTGTCGCCCACGAAATGGAAAAATCACAGGTAAAAGGTAGATGAATCATAACCTGACGATTATTCCTTCATGCTTCTACTTCTGTCATAACATCGGCCATACTTCCACCGTACTTTAACGATACCTCAGCCTGTCGTGCTTCGTACATACTTATGTCATCTGGATAAGAATAGTACGATTTTTGTATCGAAGTAGAGAGCAATGCAAGGGTTTCGTTCTAAACAAATGCGAGTCATTTCGTTCTTACGCATTACGTATCAATTTGTCGGACAATTAACGAAATTCCAGAATGCAACGGCATATTTTCATCGAAAATAATTTCGAACCGTGGTTTACTGTCCCCGGTTTGATCATTGCGTGAAAATAACGCTGGGTCGTGGCAATATTGCGCTCATTGTTACTACTAGAATCACAGAAAAGTCGGCCACCCGTGTGCTTTGTTGCCGCGGAAATATTCGACGTACGAAAGTAAATACACGGTGCCAGAATTAACCAATTTTCGCGCATCGTTCTCCAGAATATAAATAAACTGACCTAGAATTTTGCGATGAACAAGCAATACACTGTCAAAATTCGGGTGGATTCTGTTCGTTTCTTCAAATCATTTTTGTGTAAAATAAGAGTGATAAGCCTTTGTCAATAATGCTGCACTTTGACGGAATCGGGATGATTCGATGATCATTTTCGAAAGAATTTCAATTTTTGCGCTACATCATCTCGACGTCGCCGCGTCGTCAAACGGTAATAGCGGGATCTAGATCGGCCGGATCGGCCACGCGCGAGCGTTCGCTAACCTCCGTGCTACAACGGTTGTCACTGGCAACCGATGATAACAAAATGCTTGTTAACCTCCCGTTATGCTGCTTTCGTGTTAATTATCATTGAGAATTTTAAATGCGGACGTTTTTGTCACGCTTCTCTCAATGCAGATATTTTCAAACTACTAATCTTGCTGCTCGCCTAGCTACAAACAGAGAAAGTCAGTCCAACGAAACTCATCGCGCAGAATCGTCAATGACATATCGTATACCGCTACCTGGACTCGGGTGAAGTTGGCGCTGGTTAATTTTGCCAGATATTTCAATTCCACCTGTTCCGCCAGTTAGTACCGAATTTTCGACAAAAAGTTCGAATTTTGAGATTTATTTCTGGGTGATTGGTTTGACGAATCCCGGAAAATTTCTGATATCCGCGCTCAGGATTTTGCGTATTTTCAGAAAAAAAAATTAAACCCTATTTTTGGTCTCGAAATCGAAAATTTTTTTTTCGCGCGCAAAAACGGTTGTTTCTAAAAAAATTTCGACTTCACTATCGGAGAGATCGTCGCAAATCCTTTAAAAATCATGCGAAAAATATCTCAAATTATCACACGGCTAGATTTTGGAGGGGGGTGGCCACCTTATCGTGATCACCCTGTATATATGTATATATATATATTGTAACGGACAGCTGTTCAAAATCGCAACAATGTCAACCGTGCCCGTGACATACGCAAAACATGTCAACAACTGACACAGACAGCTGATCAAGACGACCATCGATAGCGACCATGACCTGCTAGCATCCAAAATAATAAACGAAGACGACGGACGCTGACCAACGCATACCAGGACGACGACCCACAACAGGACACACAAATAGGGAAATGACGTCGATAGGATCATCCAACAACAGCTCCGGAAGAGTATAAAACTGGAGCACCGCGAAGAGCGGTTACCAGTTGCCGATCAAAGCGCCGAACTGCGTCACAGTGTAGAAGGGTAGTCACAATTAGGGGACCAGTCGTCCGGAAAAGCGCCGAACTGCGTCACATAGTAGAAGGATAATCAAAGTTATTAGACTAGTTGACCGGCAAAGCGCCAAGCTGCATTATTCTAAAACGAAATGTTGCTCGCCTAGAGAACATTATCGAATTTAGCTTCAAGTTTACGGAGACGAACCTTAAGCAAAGCGCTTAGTTTCCACATTAGGGAAGACATTGTTTATCAGAGTCCACGATAGCCCGGGACTGCTAAAGAGTTAGAAAAGATATAAACGTTTGAGCTGTAGGGAGATTTAGAAGCAGAACCGACGAATTCTGTTAGTTTTATTATTTCTTTAAGTTTATTTTTCTATTTTTATCCTCTACGGTTATATTTTGTGAAACCTTATTTTGTCTTTAGACAAAGGCCATTGTATCTGGATTGATCGCTATTAAACTTATGCTATAGTCGAGCATGCACTCGTCTGTCTCGCTGTCGACGGATCCCTCGTATACTGTGACGTTGCACCTAGAGTGCAAGTCACAACAAACCCCAAACCCGCGGGGAAGAGCCGAACGGGTGAGTCCCGTCCCGTCGGGAAACACCCGAAGGTAACCGAAGCCCACCGACGCTCGGCGGAGCCGAGCGCCAGGGAGCAGTACGACCACGGCCTGCGACGCAGCAACTAGTCTAAAGGAGAGAAATCCACGAGAAGCGAAGAGGACGAGCGAGAGAGAGAGAGAGAGAGAGAGAGATAGAAAACGAGAGAGACACCGACACTCACACCGTTACACATACACCGTTACCCACACACGCCGACGACACCAGGTTAGCCTGCATTCTACAGCCGATCTGCTCCTCCCCTCGCAATACCAACCCTTTCTCCCTCACACTCCCCGTCACACTACACCACCCCCCCCCCCCCCCCGCCCCCCGCAATACCGACCCTTTCTACCTCACACTCCCCGTCACCCTACACATTCCCCCCCCCTCCGCGCGCGTATCTGTAAGTTAGGATTAAGTGACGCTAAGGGCTGAGGCGTGATCAGCCCCCGTTAAAGTCTACAACCCTTTTGTACCATTCGTAGTTTAAGTCGACTCACCCCCCCCCGATTGCAACACATGTACCCCCCCTCACAAATATACACACCAAGTTTTACCTATTCTATCGGCCCCAACTTTCTCGCCCCGTCTCTAATTGTTCCCCCCTTCCACAGTATTGGTGCGGACTCAAAACCCGTCATACATGACGTTATCTTGAAAAGGGGAGGGAAATAAAACCAACAGTCAGCCAAGGATTTCCCTGGTCTCAGAGGTTAGCGAGGTTTTGGCTCAATAACCCACAGCAAAATATAGGCAGGCGACTTTGTTTACTCCGAGTTCACGATTAGAAGGGAGTACTGGGAAACCCGTATCTCCGACCAGGTGACATACACTTTCTTTCACTTGTCTCCAGTTGAAGCAACGGCCTACAAGCCCTTGTCTTTCCAAAGGGAGCAACTGCGGAGGTGCTTGTTCACATTCCTAGGCGGCTTTGGTAAATCCTAAGTCCGTATACTTCGATTATCAGGGATTTTTGAGTCTGATAAGCTGATCCAGCTTTTACCCATCGGAGGGGGTTCCTTATAAATCTATTAAAATTAACTAAGAACACTCGAATGACGGGTTTATCACATGGGCTGTGGCTCAGGATAAAACGCACTCGTTACAATGTATATTGTAACGTGGCATTTCAATTAGGCCTGCCCGTTACAAGGTACTCCCTGAACCCTGGGCGGAATCCCGGGATAAGGGTTCGGAAATCGAGTCGCGAAATAATCAGAAAGAGAGCGCCAGAACTGGAGTCACGCACCCGGGCTTCGACAGGGATGAAATAGCGAAGTAAGAATAAGATATTGCAGGCTTTTGTTTTTATTTTTTTTTTCGAGTACACCGGCCACCATCCAGCGACCAACTCTGACGCCGAAGAGATTTCGAGGCAAGGCGAAACCGCGGAGATCTCGCAGGAAGGATACCGAGGCTGCGGAGGGGGAGACAACGCAGATCCCTGCAACGCGGGAATCCAAGGCGGACGCGATTCCCGCTGGCGGCCGGCGCGTCGCAGCCTCCCCGCTCACCCCGCCTGCGACCAACCGAGGCAACCGCGAGAGACCAGCTAGCGACGAGGGAGCACCACCCCGCCCAACCCCAGGACCCCGTAGAGCTGCGCGGGAGACGACATCGCGATCTAGCCTTAAGTTCTGCGCCGCGTAGCGACGACAGGTGCGCGGCAGGTTGCGCAATCCCCAAAATCGATGACAGATCGATTGTTGCGCATTCTTAGGGTGATGACGTCACGAAGGATTATCGTAACGAGATCGGCGTTGCGGCCATCCGAGATCACTCAAGTTCTGGCGAGCAATCTAGGAGCAAATGTGTCGCAAAATAATCCGTGTCCGAGTTTTGGTTTTTTTTTCTTGTCGCGCAGAAGAAGGTAGAAATTGCGAGGAGAATGGCAGCCAAGGGTCACGAGGGAGTTGGTCCATTTGTGGCATGGATGTGGAGCGGTAAGCGCTGTTAACCTTCTTGCGAGAGAATCTCGAGAGATAATTAATAAAGGCTTACCGAGGACGGATAGCCAGTGAGGATTGGCGTTAGCGACAGTACTCGAGACTCTTTAGCCGATACATCTGCTTGGTGACCGTAGCCTGAGTTGCGCGTAAGGAAGTAGCGTTAATTTCGGGTGATCGAGGAGATCCAGTCGAGTCACGGGTTGAGCCGAGAAATTATTGTAGGAGTAAAGAATACTCTCGACGTTAAGTTTGTATTTTAAAGTAAAGATAAGACTGTGTGTGTTTTAAAGTGTCGTAAATTTAAGGATTGTGTTGTGACAAAGGCTATCCAACATGCTGTTGCCAGATGAGGAAACGTGGCTAGTTGGTGAGTCTTGGTCACTAAAGTATAAGTAAGGGTATGAGGGTGGGGGTGAGAAAAGGCCAAGAGGCCCTGCATTTACCTAATAGCCAAAAAAGTCAGTCTAAGACCATCGGGACTGCTGGAAAGATGTACTCGTCACTTTGCCATAATAAAGAAATACTTCTGTAAAATTCAAACCTGCCGTCACACTGCAAATCTTTCTTGAGCAAAATTAATAGCATCAAACCTATTATTATAATTATACTACATTATTGCCTCGAGTTTGAGTGTAACCGAATTCCGTTACACGGGGTTACTTCAACTTAGTCCGATATAGCCTTAGTTCTCGTATAGGTCGCGAGCAGTCTAACGGGGAGCATTCGAATTCGCGACCGCGTCCCGCCGTCGCGCGTCGCGGAGAAGGTTGAGCTCGGGTGCGTGCTAGTAAAAATATTCTTTTGCAGAGGATGGTCGAGGGTGATTTCAGTATAATCCTTTAGTATCAAGTTGGCGATTAGCGCCATTCTATAGACGATCGCGGGCAGCGCGTCGGGTCCTATTTTGTTTTTGGTTTTTTTTTTGTGTTTAAATTAGCGGTCATGATTAGTACAGCGACTAGCGCACGTAGGCCGTAGAGGTCTTCTGGATCCACTCATTTTTTTTATTGATTATTTTGTTTGCCCTTTTTTTTTTCTAAAGCTAAGCGTTTTCGTTTGGAATCGCGAGAAAAAACTTTCGCAGTATTGTTATTATTTCCATTTTTTTCTGTATTACCGCTATTTGGAAATATATTGTCCAATTTTATTATTGCCTTGTGAAATAACTTGTTGGCGTACGTGTGACGTATCTCTCTCTACCCAAAAATTACCCCTCCCCTCGCCGCGGTACTGAGCTACCGAGTATATGGTCGCGGTATATTGTATTACCGATTTCGAGGCGTGTTGATCACGCCAGGCGCCCAACAAATTTCGCGGTATTGTTTCAGGTTCAGGGTACATCGTGGACGCCGATTTATTGTGCACGCGGTAAGTTCTCGGTCATCTTCTCCGAGTAGTAGGGTATTTGTGAGCGGGGAAAATCCACGTCACAATATATATATATATATATGTATATTGTGACGTGGCATTTTTTTTATGCCCGCTACAAGGTGCTCCCTGAACCCTGGGCAGAACCAATCGTTAGGGATTTCAGGGATCGGGTCGCGAAGTAATTGTAGAAGAACGCTACAACTGTAGTCACGCATCCGAGCTTCCGAGAGGAGACAGAGTAGTGAATCATGGTCGACATATTGCAGGTTATTGTTTTTTTTCATTTTTTTTCGAGTACACTAGCCCCAGGACAGCGGCCAACTCCGTCGTCGAGAACAGTTCGGCGAGGCGGAATAGCGACGATCTCGCGGAAAGGATGTCGAAGCTGCGGAGGGGGAGCTAACGCAGATCCCTGCAGTGCGGGAATGCAAGGCGGACGCGATTCCTGCTGACGGTCAGCACGTCGCAGCTTTCCCCGCTCATCCCGCCGCCACTGGATCAAGGCAGCTGCGAGTCACCGTCCAGCGACGAGGGAGCACCACCCTGCCCAACCCCGGCACACCATAGAACTGCGCGTAAGACGACATCGCGATCTAGCTTCAAGTTCTGCGTCGCGAAGCGACGACAGATGCGCGCCAGGTTGCGCAATCCCCGAAATCGATAACGGATCGATTGTCAGGCATTTTTAGGGGTATGACGTCACAAAGGAAATAGTGTAGCGAGATCGGCGTCGCGGCCAATCGTCCATTCCGAGACACTCCAGTTCTGGCGATCGGGCGAGATAGTCGTGAAGTCAAAAGTCGTAGCGAGTTCGTCTTTGTGAGAATTTTGCGAAAATCAACATTTCACCACCGAAGAATTACGAGGGAGTTGGAGAGTTCGGCCATTGAATGTGGAGCGGTAAGCGCTGTTAATATTCTCGCAAAAGAATTTCGACAGTCAGTCAATAACGGCTTGCCGAGGAACGGATAGCCATATAGGATTTGCGTTATCGAAAGTACTCGAGATTCTTTGGCCTATACCTTTGCGTGGTGACCGTAGCCTGAGCTGCGCGTGATAAAATAGAGCCAATTTGGAGAGATTGAAAAGGTTGAGTAGAGTCACGGTTTTGAGTCCAGTCATTATGGTGTCAACTTCAGGGCAACCCAAATTCCGTTGCCCGGGGTCACTTTGAGTCAATTTCGGTGAAATATCACCTCTCGTGTAGGTCGCGAATCGTCGAATTCGCGAAACGCGTTGGGTCATTGCGGCAAAAGAGAAACTCGGACGCGTTGCGGCGAACGGTAGCAAAGTGAAAGTACGCAATTATCATGGAAGGTAGTATTTGGATTGCAACTAGTGCGACAATCCCGGCCAGTTATAGTTTTTTTTTGTTAAAGACTCCGCTCGTGAGCGTATTAGCCGAGGTTGTGATTAGCGCGATACCGTAGAGGACGATTGCGGTTAGCGCATCAAGGGAGATTGTGTGTCCAACTTTTGTCCAGAGGTTATCGTTAAGTTGGCGATTAGCGCTGTAATAAGTCGAGGACGGTCGCGATTAGCGCGTCGGGTCAGATTTTGTTTTGGTTTTTGGTTTAGCGTTGATTATTTAAGGAAGCGACTAGCGCACGTAGTCTTAAGTTTCTTCTAGAGTTAACATTTTCTTTTGATGAATAAGAATTTCAATTAATCATAAGGTTCTTACTATCAACAATATATAATAGCTCTAAGAGTATTACATCTACAATATTTAAGTCTGATTACTTCTAGTACTATTATTTATTTTACAAAAATCTTTTTGTTATTTTTGACAGTTTTGAAAAAATAAATCGTTCTGAGGAGGGCCCATATCCGGGTCAAAACGTTAACTAAAAATACGTTTTCTTAATTGACCGATCACCAAGACTCTATAATAGATAACATTTTCTTTTGCTCTTGTTTGATTTCGAATCGCAGGTAGCGAATATTGAGATATATTTTGTTTTATTGAGAAATGCGAAGTACATGAGCCCTAGCGATACCTGTACGAAGCTATTAATGACTCATCTGCGCGTATACGTAAATAAGTCTTACAGTCGGTTGCAAGCTGTTGCTCGTGATCGACAGTCGCAAAAGCTAACGTAGCACTCTATATGAAACACGCGTGTTGCACAGTATATATATATAATGAAGTATCCGATATATATATATATATATACCTTCGCGCGTATTGCGTAATTGTTTTCCTGCTCAATCCCAAAATGTGTGTTGTCAGATCTAAGCATCTGGTCCTGTATCGCGAAGAGCGAATTTATAATTATTCTTTCCCTTATTTTGTATTATCGTTATCTTGAAATTTATTATTTTATTTTATTTTAGTTTTGTGAAATAATGTGTTGATGTTGAGTATCTCACTCTCTCACTCTCCAAAAATTACCCCTCCCCTCTCCGTGGTACTGAGCTACCGAGCATAATTGCGATGTATGGCGCAATAACGATTTCAACGCGTGTTCATCACGCCAGGTGCCCAACAACATTTCGCGATATTGTTTTGTTTTGGTTACATCGTGGACGCCAAATTATTGTGCATGTGGTAAGATCTCGATCATTTTCTCCGAGTGGTCGAGGTACGGAAAAATCTACGTCACAATATATTGTCACAACTACTCCTATTAAAGTAAAAGGGTTCTTTGATTATAAAGAGTAGTGAAAACTCGTTAGGAAATTATTTTAAAACAGTATATTAAAGAGAAGTAGGTCAATTCCAATCTGTGTCTAGCGCAAGACTGTTTTCACAATGATAGCGCTCGGTGCAACAACCAAGTAATTCATCTTTTTGTAATATTCCCGTGTTCAATCTTAAAGGATGAAACGGTTCCTTCGTAACAATATTGTATACAGCGCAAAAATGGAAGAAAGTGACGAGCGAAAATAAAACGCGACTCGAGAACTACGCAAAGGTGTCGGAACTTTTATACAGATATGATTTCGCAACAGCATAGAGAAGAGGACATAGATACAAAGCAGATTTGTTTTGAGTCGCGATACGGGCAAGCAGGTGGATTTGAAGTAAGGACGGACAGGTAAATATTGCACGCGAGTGTGAGTACATATGTGATGATTGCGACATACTTTTGTTACTTCCATTAAACTGTCACAACTACTTGCTCAAAATGTCCTATTTTTGTTGTGTGATTTGATTGCTTTTAATTTGATATTTTTCTGCCGCGGTTTAGATTTTTTTCCCTCACCCCTTAATCGAAAATGTTAGGCGTTGCCAACTTTGTGTTAGGCCGGCCAAGTCATACGTAAAAACACATGTAGGATAATTGGAAAAAAAATTCCAATAGGAGCATATTTTTTTGCTATGCATTTGTTCGCGACATGCACCACTTTTAATTTTTTCACTCCTCCCCATACCAACAACCCATCCCCGAGATCCTGACTTCAGACAGAACACGCCGAAAGAGTCGAAGTATCGAAAAACAGAGTGCAGCATTATTTTTTGCTTTTTATTTTCTCGCGATATGGGCCGTTTTCAGAATTTTTTTTCCACTCCTCATCCGAAATAACCAACCTCTGTATCCTGACTCGAAAGGAAAGAGATCGAGGGTGGTGGGAAGTCCAAAAATGAGGTGCACCATTTTTTTGGATATTTAATTGCTCGCGATATAACATGTTGTCAGATTTTTGGCCCCACCTCTTATCCGAAGTAGCCACCCTCTGGATCCTGAATCTAAAAGGAAGAAACCAAGGGCGCTGGAATTTCGAAAAATGTAATGCACTATTTTTTTTTTTTGCTATTTGTTTTCTCGCGATGTAAGCCGTTTTCATATTTTTGGTCCCACCCCTCATCCGAAGTAACCACCCTCTGAATTCTGACTCCGAAAGGAAAAATCGAGTGCGGTGGAATTTTAAAAAATGGGGTGCACCAGTTTTTTCTTTCATTTATTTGCTCACAATATATGCCGCTTTCAGATTCTTGGCCCCACTGCCCCATTCATATTAACTACGCCCCGGATTCTAAATCAAAGGGAACAGATCGAGGGCGATGGAATAACGGAAAATGGGGTGAAATATTATATTTTTTTTTTTTTGGTATTCATTTGTTTACTATACGAGCCATCATCAAATTCTTCGTTGATTCAAATCTAAAATTAGTTTACCGATTTTCTTCGTAACGCAGACTCAGTATATGATTCACGAGTGTTATTGATCAAATATGTTATATAATAATTATAGAAATTAACTAACGGTCATACTATATCGTTGTTCGTTTGAATATCGCTATATGTGCACATGTATTGGTCAAAAATCATTTGAATAAATTCTGTGATACTTACGATAGTACTGAATTTCCATATTTTGTACACAGAGGAATTATATACATTAAGATATTGTTGCCGACACCGTTAGAGACTCTAAGCGGGGAAAGGGGTATCCTGGATATTCAAATGATTAAATCGAAAACATTGATTTCTGGCCAGAGGAGTTTATTGATCTCATTTCGTTAATTACTCTAGTTCTTTGACAATCTCGAAAATATATACGTGAATGCACCAATCGACCATTTCGTTAATCCGCGTCGCTTTATTTCGGGACCGACCCACGCTCCTTTGCCCTGAAACACGCCGTTTTCAGTATATTCGACCTCAGGGAAGCTATCGATGATAATATCCACCGACCGACCGAGGCGTGGGCTGAAGCGTGGTGCGATCTTGTATCGACCTTCACGCTTAGCCGCTATCTCGCGAGGACTGACATCCACCCTGGCCGCGGATCCTTGTAAGCCTTCCCAGGGGGAAACCATCTCTTTGAAATGGCCAGCCTCGGAGACCCCTCGGCTCGGTTAACCACCCACCGATCACGCGACGACGGACAAACCGCTAATGCTTCTATTCTCGATTGCTGTTCGCCCAAACGTCCCAAACAGAGGCTCTCATCGAAAGGCACTCGCCTAACGCCCGTGCCCGCACGCCTTCGCTTCTTCTCCATCGCATTTGCGTGCCCGTATACTCGTTAGTTTATGATCCCTGTGCAACGTGACAGTCACAGCCCTCCTCAATGCCTATTTCCTTCGTGTCCCATGTTTCTGTGGTAGTGATCTACTAGGAGTCTGGTGTAATTGTGCCGTCCGTCAAGGATTATCGGTGCTCTAGCGGTTCTGGCGACACGTTTTGCTTTTTGTGCTCTACTGACAACTCTTAGCACACCTTCTTCGTCGATCACCGGTGAGAGTTGGAGGATGCAACTGTTGGATCCGACTGGTTGCCCTTGTCGTAGCAAGTCAAACTCCGCTTTGAAGCCTCACGCGATGGGCACTCACAGAGGACCCGCTCTCTGGTGGTCGATTGGTACAATCGCGATGCGACAAATTCTCACCATCACAACCATAATATTACTGCCGCTCAGTTTCGGCAACTGCTACCGGCCCCGGTCCGATCAGCACGCTTGCCAACAGATATGTAGGGAACAGGCGGGCAAAATGGGCTCTCTGTACAATCGAATGGGCTTTTAAAAAATGTCGATAACGCTTAAAATGTCTATTTTGTGATTTTTGTAGACAAAAAAGAGCATTGTCGAAATTAATCTATCGTTATTCCTCTTCCTTTAAGGGCGTTGCCTATGCCTCGACGAGCGCGCGCGAACAGAGACTCACGATTTTCCTTCTCATTTCCTCATTTTTGAAGATAATTAGGTTCTTAGGGGGTCATTTTGAAGATAAAGAATAGATCTGTGTCGCCTTTTTTGCCGAATTTTCGATTTCGCTCTCAGATTTGCGAAAAACGTACTTGAAAGTAGGTTATCTTTAAAGTGAGACACAGCGGACAGTGAATTTTTTTTCGAAATTCGGCGAAACAGGCGACACAGATCCATTGTTTATCTTCAAAATGACTCCCTAAGAACCTAATTATCTTCAAAAATGAAGAAATGAGAAGGAAAATCACGGAGCATAAAACAGCAAATTTTTCGCGCCAAAGGCGGGCGGCTGCTAGCGCCACGACCGCGTTGGTCGGCGACCATGCGAATTACAGGCGAGGAGAGTAGACCCAAACCCCCCACTACAATTCCCCTCGTTCGAATCCTCGTCGCTCGGCACGTGGATAGTGTTCCGCGCTTTTATTTTTGCTCGTGTTTTTCTACCGTGTTTTTTATTATTTCGAGTCAGTATTTATTCCCGCGATAGCTAAGAAGAGAAGGAATCTGTCTGTGAAGAAGAAGAAAGTACCCGGCATAAAGATTTTGGCTAAATTTTAGGAAAAAATGAGGTAAATTGAATTATTTATATGATTGATGTCGCACCCTCTCTGACTTCGAGATTCAATCACATGAGTACGAACAATCGCAGGGCTTTGATCTGAGAAAGTACTTTCAAGAGCCGATATTGCTGTTCATAATAGCAGTACAAATTCATTCTCAAGTTTTTTTATACGTATGAAAACATAAACTAGAATGCGTTGAGACGTGTGGTACTAGCCCGGTTTGCATTAGTCGCTAAAATGTGTCATCAATTTGTTACGTGTTCAGGTTAAATGATCGAAATTACTATTCGGCTATTTGCATTAGTGTTTACACTTTGTCGATCATAAGGAATATTCTGATCACTTATTGTGACTACCCAAGTATCCAAGGTAAAATTACAATAAATAAAAAGTTTTCGTCTCTTGAGCACCCGATGTAAGAATGTATGAAGATGAATGTTTACTAGACTGGGCCAAAAAAATTGACAATTTTTTTTTTTTTGAAAAATATATTGAGAATATCATTTAGTATGGCAAAAAAAAAATTTCATGAAATTTTAATCCCTTAATATTAACTTTAATTGAGAATACCTTTTGAAAAATTAAATTGAGGAAAAAATATTAAGAGATCTTTTTTGTAGAACAATCAATTTCCTTTAAGAATCTGTCATGATCTCTTTTATACATTCATTGATTCGTTAGTCTGGAAATTCCAAATTAAAAAAGTCAAATCGAGAAATTATATCAATTTATTAAGCTTAATTACTCGGAAACGGCTTGTCTGACAAAAATCTATAATCAGACCTTTTTTGTGGGGAATTTAATTTTATAAAGGGATAAGTGAACATAAATTTTTTCACTTCAATATTTCGACAGTTCTGACGTAAAACATCAAATTATTCCTAAAAATCACAAATAGCGATGATAGACCTCTTAAAGTTAATATTAAGGGCTTAAAATTTCATGAAATTTTTTTTTGCCATACTGAATGATATTCTCAATATTTTTTTTCAAAAAAAAAAATAGTCAATTTTTTTGGCCCAGTCTAATGTTTACATGTTGGAATCTTACGCTTCCAATGGGAAGCACACGCAAGACGGTCAAAGCGGTTGAATGAATGATATGCGGATGTGCAGTATCATTAGTTACGAGAAAATTCATTGTTGGGAGATATGAATTTGAAAAACTGGTGATTTCGAAAAATTAACGACGGAGCCAGGAATCGAACCTGGTATCTAGAGATGTGAAATTACAATGTATCTGGCAGAATTTTCCATACAAAGTAAATACGGCGCGTACGTATTAGGCCACTAAAATACGCGCGTTTTGTTTTTAGAAATAAACTTGACGTACTTCTGGGGTAATCATACATGCATACATTACCTACAAAACGGCCACCCCACAAAACTGTTATCAAATCAGATACTACTGCCAAGTGTAATTTATTTAGACACCAATGATGATTTTGATATACCATAACTAATGATGACAAAAAAAAAATTGAAATCAAAATTGAAATTGAGAAGAAAAAAAAAATTGCAGTACGTGGTACTTGGCCGGCCCATTTCGATATTGCCATTACAACATTGATATAGCTCGACTTGTATTTTCTTGTGCTTGTTTTAAGAAGACCCGACAAGTGCCACTAAATGAAAAAAAAAAAATGACAAGACGATAAGATTTACTATACATATATTATATAACAGTGATACTGTGAAAGTATTCCTGATCTGCTATTCCCTAATTATCGTTGCGCGGCAAATTTGGGCATTCTTCGATCCGCCGTCTCCTGGTACCTGGTCATTTTGGTTACTGATTATATTTGTGGTCATTATGATTTATTGCTAAAATTTTTTTCTCGCGTCCATGCATTTCCAAATTTTTTTACGTGTAGAATTGCTGCGAGCCAACAAAACGACGGAGAAATGGTTCGCGAAGTAATGACTTCGGCGGAAGAGGTAACAAAAGATGTTGCTCCGTTCAACGAGGCCGTACTTGCCGACGAATTTCAGGATACCGATTTGTTTTGCTCGGAGACAATGCCGGAATCTCCAATACAGTACGCGAGAAACGACGACGAGACGACTGAATACAACACCGAGGAGGATTTCGTGAGTATCCAGCCTGCGACCGAAAGTAATGTTGTCGAAGACATGAATTCAAATTTGCTTGTAGTCGGTAATGCCAAGGCCGAACCAAGTCCCCCATTGGAGTTGACTGGGAGAAGAATAGTAGACATTAGGCATTTTTTAGATAGCATTACAAAAATTGGTCGTCACTCCCCTTTTGATTGTACTTTTGCAGACATGTGTCCAATATCCGAAAGCCGGACAGGATTCATTACCACCATCACCTTCAAATGTAGTATGTGTAATTTAGTCAAATCAATAACGTCAGAGAATTCTAGTTCAGGTTCCTCAAGCGTCAATGCAGCTATAGTATCCGGTGTAGTGTCCACAGGTGGTGGTTTTTCTCAACTCGCAGAGATAAGTGCATCGGTAGATATGCCATGTATGGCTAAAGAGACTTGGAAGAAATCTCATAGGATAGTTAGCGATACGTATCACGACATTTCACGGGAGCAAATGCTAGAGGCAGGTAGGGAAGAAGCTACGTTGGCCCGTGAGGCGGGTGACGTTGACGAGGACGGGTACCCTTGCATAGCGGTTGTCGCCGATGGGTCTTGGGCAAAAAGATCGTATAGGACAAAATATGACTCTCTATCAGGTGTATCAGTAATAGTGAGATTCAAAACCAGAGAAGTTTCATTCATTGGAGTAAGAAATAAATATTGTTCAACGTGTGATAGGAAGCGGGGTGATACCGAGGCATCTGTAGGCGAACATAAATGTGTGAAAAATTGGACGGGTTCTAGTACCGCGATGGAGTCAGACATTATCGTCGAGGGTTTTAAGTGTAGCGTAGAAATGCACGGTATTAAATACGATAAATTAATTGGGGATGGGGATAGTAGTGTTCACCGAAAACTTATCGATGCGCTTCCGTATGGACCGGAAGCACTTGTCAAAAAAATTGAATGCCGCAACCATGTTCTCCGCGTCTATGGAACTCGACTTCGGGATCTCTGTACCAACCGTAAGGTTGGTACTGTGATCCTACGTTATAATTTGCGCAAAAACTTGAGGCGACTACGATATGCCGTAACTTCCGCAATTCGCTACAGGAAAGGGCAAGTTGACCAGCCACTTTACGTTCGAGTCGAGGATTTGCGCAAAGATATTAAAAACAGTCCGAACCATGTTTTCGGGGAACATGGATCATGTGCGGAGAGAGGTTACTTCTGTGACGGTAACCCCAAACCAGGGGAAGTTAACCTGGGTCGAGGACATGAAATTGACTGGTGTCTTCCAAAAGATTCAATCGGCAATGTATCGACTCATTGAGCATGCATCGAGCCTCATATGGGACGTGGATAACAACGTAGCTGAGTTATACAACTCACACGTTGCCAAGGCTATAGGTGGCAAAAGAGTCAACTTTGCCCTGCGCGATTCATATGGAGCTCGGTGCGATTCTGCCGTAATGAGAATGAATGCCGGTGGACAATTTCATGTATTAGTACAGGAAAAATTGACAGGAAGGGTGGGTAAATTCACGAAAAAATATTGCGAAAATAAGACGGGGTCAATAAAAATTAGAAAAAAGGGTTTTAAGGGTAGCAAAAAAACTTTCGTGACCCAGATCGCTGACGCCGACTATGGCCCAGATGCTGCTTGTCCACGGCAATCAGACATGTCGGTGGATGAATTGGCGTCTGCTCAAAGGACATTCGTGCAGAGCTTGTATTCGGAGGACCTATTGGAAACCGAGCGACAAACAATGGGACAGAGTTCGTCAATCGCATGGTACGAACAGAGAAGAAAGCGTTTGACTGCCTCAATTTTAGGTGAAATTTGTAAGCGAAGGCCACGAACATCTTGTGCTAAATTAGTAGAACGCATCCGCTACGGCGATTTCCATGGAAATTCAAATACAAGGTGGGGCACAGAAAAAGAGCCCATAGCAATAGGTCAGTTCGCTGCCGAACATTCTGTTACTGTTGATAGCAGTGGTCTAGTGGTGGACAAGGCGTTACCCTTCCTTGCGGCATCGCCGGATGGGCTTATAGGTGAAGACGCGGTCGTAGAAGTCAAGTGCCCAGCATCGGCAAAAGAGTTGACTCCAATGGAGGGCATAGAGTCAAAGAAAATTAAATTCATGAAAATAATCGATGGAAAACCAAAGTTAGATCTTTCTCATAATTACATGTATCAGGTCCAAGGTCTTCTACACATTACAAATAGGAAGTGGTGCTATTTTATAGTTTGGACGCCAAAGGGATTGATTTTTGATCAAATAAAACGTGACGATAAATTCTGGACCGAAAAAATGGAGAATAAATTAGCAGATTTCTTTCACTTTTGTTTGTTACCCGAGATCGTAGATTCTAGACGCGCCCGACAACTCTCAATCCGCGAACCCCCTCAAATCATCGAAGCCCAGAAGGCCGCGCGTAAGAAAAAGTAAATTCACGACCGACAGACGACAAAAAACTGTGATATAAATATATGTACATATGTTCATAAATATAATAGCTTTGTATATACCTTACGTGCAATATTTCTGTGATTTATGTTTAGTTAGTTATGTGTATTACTGTGCCAAAAATTTGCTAGTCATATCGTTATAATTATATATCTGATTATTCATTCCAGAAATACTTTCTGCAGTCTGACCAAACTGCGTATATACCTATATATTATGTAAATATTCTGTAGCTTATTTTTTCATTACTATCTGTGACCTGCACTCGTGACGTACTACTTTCCATAGGTTGCGCTTTCTATAGAATGTATTTAGCCATATAATGTGTACAATGCTCGATGCCTTGTTATGATATCAATTTTCTCTATCAAGATTACTGTCATCTTTCACTTATACTGTTTCAATTTAATTTCTATGAGATACTTTTCATAAAGATTTCGTGATTATGTTCATTAAGTTTAAACGAGTTTAATTTCACTTTCATCATTTTATATTATTTTTCATCATTTTGTATTTGTTTGGTGCAAACCCGATCACGGTTGGGAGGTAGGGACGGGTTAGGTGGGTCTCTGTTTGATAGCGACCTCCACGTGGTGAGACCTGGGAGATTGATGATATATTCGTCGTTATATCATGAATTTGCTAACAGCTATTCGTTGCAATTTTCAATTTAAAATTACCTGTGACGACGTCTGGTCGGTATTCATAAATAGTTCCGTATTATTTTCGAAACTGTATTAGGAACAGCTCTCAGCCGATCAAGCTTATGCTTTGAGCTGACTCAAGACAGTCCGACAAATCGAACCTGACTATGAATACCGGCTATTAGATTATTACCAGTCCCGTGATCGCATTGCGTAGAAATACGGATGCCGGTGAATATAATTTTTGTTGAAATATTAGGAATGTATATCTATATCATCATACGTACGGGGAATTCTACGTCACGTCAATCAAAAAATGACCTCGTATTTTTTCAATCTATTCATATTTCTTTTCACATGAAATAAAGATAAAAAGAATCGATACGCATTTTGGTGTTCGTCCGAATTATGTTTGTTCTCGAAAGTTACCAGACAATCATTCAATTTTGATGCAAAAGGAGCGCGCATATATCTGGTTCTATTCGACGTAAAGACATCATTTACAGTGCATTCGGAAGGTGAACGAATAAGCTTTCATAAAAAAAATGTTTTGTTGAACATTATTGCAAATCCCAATTCTTATAAACAATTCAAATGTTCGACGATTTTTACCTCATTAATGACAAGTTTTTTGATGATAAAAGGATAGTGGATTAAAGGAGTTATTAATAAGTAAATAATATATTCGTGGTTATAACTGTTAAGTATATTACAATATAAGTCAGTACGAGATACACGTCCGTCTAGGGCGGTGTACTGATAGGAACTGAACTATAGCTAAGTGGACGATGGTCTATGCTAATACATTCGGGAACATTCGGGAATCTACTAGCACTATGAGCCTTGTCCCTCAACACCCTCTCTCAAGGTACATAGTGCGTGCATACTAATCCAAGCTCTCACACACACTATTTACAATATTTATATTACTCATACATTTCCTGTCTTTACTGCCACTCAGACCTTTTGTAAACATATCTGCTGGCATTTTCTCTGTGCTTAAATATTTCACGTCTATCACTCCACACGCATACTCATTCCTTACAAAGTGATGTCTAACATCTATATGCTTTGTACGCTGGTGATATACGTCATTCTTAATCATACTGATTGCACTCTGGTTATCATTCAGTATTGTGGCAACTTCTGAGTCTTCCTGTATACCTAAACTAACTAATAAGCCATTCAAATATAATGCTTCTTTCGTAGCCTCCGCTACGGCCATGTACTCTGCCTCAGTACTTGAGAGCGCCACTGTTTTCTGTTTTCGCGCCTTCCAACTAATAACAGATCCCGCCAGAATAAATCCATATCCCGTATACGACTTACGATCCATTGAGTCCCCTCCCCAGTTAGCATCTACAACTGCAAATAAAGCTAATCCGGTTTGCTCAAATTTTAACCCGTAGTCTATTGTACCCTTCAAATACCTTAAAACCCTTTTCGCGGCTTTCCAATGATCTACATTGTAATTGGTATTGAACTGACTTAAGAAATTTACCGCGTATGCTATATCTGGTCTAGTAGTTATCGCAAGATACAACAACGCTCCAATTAAACTCTGATACGGATATTTATTCATTTCTGACTCATTCATGCATTCTGGTTTTACTAAATTACATTCAGCCTCAATGGGTGTGTCTATCGGTTTACACTCATCCATCCCAAAACGCTTGAGTACGGCCCTGGTATACTCTCTTTGTCGTAAGAACACACGTGACTCTTCGTCCCGCTCAAATTCGATACCTATACAACTTTTAACTAACCCGAGATCCTTTGTCTCAAACGACTTTGACAACGCTTTCTTTATTTTGCCTATCCAGGCCTCGTCGTCACTAGCTAATAAGATATCATCCACGTATATTGCTATATACATTACACTGTCACCTTTTCGGTTTACAAATAAACATTTATCCTGTGGCACTGCATTAAAACCTAATACATTTAATCTATCTACCAATTTTCCATGCCACTCAGCCCCGGCTTGACGCAAACCATACAGCGATTTTTTCAGAGCACAAACACTGTCACTCCCCGCTTTCAAGCCCTCTCTCCAGCGCTTCGCGGTTTCTATAATTTTCTCATCGCGTATTACCTTCCCGCCTAAACCGATGGGCTTACCCGCAATTATTTTTTCGATAATCTCGCGCATACACTCAGGCACTTCCATGTATACACTTTCCCGAAAATCACCATTTAAAAACGCGGTCACTATATCCATCTGGTGAATCTTCAAGTTGTATTCCGCTGCTACCGCTGCCATGACCCTCACTGATGTTGATCTTACAACTGGTGAAAATGTATCGGTGAAATCTTCTCCTGGCCTCTGAGAACACCCTTTTGCGACTAATCTGACCTTTCTTTTACCATCAGACTTAGTGCAAAATACGTAGCGACTTCCGATGACTTTTCGGCCCTTGGGTCTCTTTTCGATTTCCCATGTTTTATTTTTTATCTGGGCTAGCATCTCTTCCTCCAATGCTACCTTCCACGAGTCCGCATTTTCTGTCTTGCTCGCTTGTTGCCATGTAGTCGGATTTTCTGTCACTGTTAGATATGCGAATACCTCTTCGTCCATCGCATCATCTTCTATTCCTTCATTCTCTTCTTCGCTAGCAGCTCCGTGGTCTTCCCCACTCTGTTTTTCTGGGAGTGTGACGTATACTTTCTTCGGTCTGCCTACCAATCCTGTCCGAAGGTACATCGGACGTCCCCGGGCTCTCTTGCTGGGTAACCCTACGCCTTCCCAAGACTGCATTGCCCCTCTCTTTCTATTGGGTCTCTCTGGTATCTTTGCTGGTTCGGGTATCTCCGGCTCTTCGCTCGGCACCTCGAGTTCTTCACACTGCTCCTCTATTACCTCAGTGTTTCTCTCGGTCTCGAATATCTCCTGATATTCACCCTTGAATCCAATCTGATTAACAAACTTCACATCTCGTGTAGTTACAACTGATCTATCCCGCGGGAAGTAGATACGATATGCCTTGGAATTAAATGCGTATCCTACAAATATCCCTGGTGTCGACCTGGAATCTAATTTCCCGCGCTTTTGCGTCTTATCCAAGACGAAAGCCTTTGTCCCAAAAGCTTGCATGTGTTTAATTGTGAGAGGTCTTCCCTTCCACACACAATAAGGTATCTCGCCGTTTAACGCACTGGTCGGACATCTATTCCTTGTATAGTTTGCGTTACTTAACGCCTCGGCCCACAGATGGGGAGGTGCCCCCGCCTGCCGCATCATACATCGTACCATCTCTATCAGTGTTCGGTTCTTTCTCTCTGCTATACCGTTCTGTTGGGGTGTATGCGGTGCTGTCAATCGTCTTTGAATCCCATTTTTCAGTAGAAATTCATTAAACGCTCCGTTACAATAATCTTTTCCATTGTCTGATTGTAACGCCTTTATCTTTTCCCCAGTTTGGTTTTCCACCTCGCTTTTATACTCCTTGAATTTTTCCAGAACTTCAGATTTATTTTTCATCAAATATATTTGACACCATCTTGACTTATCGTCGATGAAGGTGACGAAATATCTTTTTCCTGATGTCGATGCATGCCGCATTGGTCCACACACATCTGAGTGAACTATTTCGAGTAATTTTTGGGTTCGTTGTTCATGGTTTTTGGAAAAGGTAGTCTAGTCTGTTTTTCCTGGATACACACTTCGCACTCTGACAATTTTTCACTGTCGCTGATGTCTAACCCGTACACCAATTTACTTTTAGCCATGAGCTTCAGGTCTCGCTCATTGACATGCCCCAACTTTTCATGCCATTTATTTATTTCTGGCTTTTCACTAGATACGGCACTGTTTACACTGTCTTTAATGTCATTTACAAAATATAAATTCCCGCGTCTGTGCGCGCGCATAATCACATCATTGTTTTTATTCACCACTACCGCTTCAGTTTTCTTGAAGGTCACTGTATGCCCGAAATCTGTGGCTCGCGCCACCGAGAATAAATTCGTTCTCAAGTCTGGTACGTATGACACGTTCTTAAAATCGATGTCCCACTGTCTTTTACCTGTTGACACATTCACTGAAACATTTCCTATTCCCAATATTTTTGTATTTTTGTCCGTTGCCAGGCTCAACTCCGCCTGCTTAGGCTTAAAATTACTAAACTTGTCTCTATTATTACACAGATGACTAGTCGCACCACTGTCTATACACCAACACATGTTACCACTACCACTGTACATCGCCTGCTCACAGGTGCTCAACGATGACTCATGAGTATTTCTCGCACTGTTGTACTCCCGTTTATCTCTCTCCGGGCAGTTCTTTGCAATGTGTCCCCTCTTGTGACACCTGAAACATTCGACTTCCCGCCGAAAATTCTCATCCCGAGAACTTGACGCCTTCGGCTTTCCGCCATGTTGTCCACGCTGTTTCCTCTGGTTATACTTTGAGTACATCGCTCATTGTGCTGGCTCGACATGTTTGTCCGCATGTCCCTCATGATACTCCATGATTTTAACTTTCAGCCCGTCCAGTGTTGGTAACTCATCCTGTGTCTCGATCGACGTTTTGAACATCTCGTAGCTTTCCGGTAAACTATTTAACAACAAAATCACCAGCATCTCACTGGTTACATCCAGGTTCACCTCTCGCAATTTTTTCACTGCTTCATGAAATTCTGCTACATGTTTTCTGACGTCATCTCCCTCTGCCATCTTCGACAAAGCCAATTTTTTCAGTAAATACGCTTTTCGCGCCGGTCCTTTTGATTCATACGTCGCCTGAATTTTATCCCACATCTCCTTCGATGTCTTCAGGTCATCGTAGCTGGCTGCCTCATCCATTCCCAGCGCTATCAGAAGGTTTGCCATAGCCTTCCGATCCTTTTTGATCCACGCTGTTATTTGTTCTTGTCCAGTCTCTGGTTTTGGATTTTCTCCGGTGACATACTCCCATAAATCGTGACTCATCAAAAGTCCTTTGATCTGAGCCCTCCATGATCTATAATTTTCTGCAGTGAGAGGATCTATTTTTATGGAGAGAGCCATTTCTACAAAACTACTTAACAACCACTAAAAATCGACACTATCAACTTTTTCGCTAGTCACAGCACAACGGTTTTCCAGCCAAAATTGTCCGAGCTCCTACGCCTAGTGTCTCACAATGACGAAATCCACGCCACTGCACGCTATCGAAACTTCTCGATGCTACTCGCACGTTTTTCACGCACTTTTCAGAATTTTTACTTTATTTATTAACAACCACCTTTATTATTGGGTTACCTTATCTGGGCCCATAACCTGATGATAAAGGGATAGTGGATTGAAGGAGTTATTAATAAGTAAATAATATATTCGTGGTTATAACTGTTAAGTATATTACAATATAAGTCAGTACGAGATACACGTCCGTCTAGGGCGGTGTACTGATAGGAACTGAACTATAGCTAAGTGGACGATGGTCTATGCTAATACATTCGGGAACATTCGGGAATCTACTAGCACTATAAGCCTTGTCCCTCAACATTTTTGAATTATAAAAAAAATTGTTTTGGGTTCCTTATTAAATTCTGTATTACTAGTAAATTTTTCAAGTGGAATCTGAAAGAAGTCTCTTTTTTTTCTATTATTCATCAGGTACTGCGTCGTGCCGAGCGCGGCACACTGGGCTGTTTAAAAGCATTTGAATCCGAATGCCCGTGAGGGGTGGAAGAGGCTAGCCGCGTCACCCGCCCCACTCCGGCGACAGCTCGGTTGCTCCTTCTCACTTGTTTCTTACTCTCTCTCTCGCCACGGTTAACGCGGGAAGCGGAGTAGCCCGCGCTTTCTAGCTAGGCAACGCCCTTAAGCTGTATTTTCGACGTTGTAGCGTCTAGAGCGGACAGATTCGCAGCAGGAGTTTCGAGTAACGTCAACGAAAGCCTAAACGCGACGATTGCTAGTAAAGCACCAAAAATGCGCTTTTATGGTTCAACAGCTTCCTAAAAAATAGCGGGGAACAGTATGTACATGAAATGGCGGAAAAATTATCTTTGTCACCCGCGAAATATACGGAAACGTATGGTCTGAAAGTGGATTCGAACGCGAGCAAAAGGTATTTAAGATCATGTTCCCAAGAGTTCAAAAAAGACGTTTATTTTTGAAAGCAAAAAAAAACAGATTTGCGATACAAGAAGAAACGCTCGGAAGGATCTCAAACATACCAATCAGACATGGGATTATTGAACGCTGATTGCCTCCGATTATTGAAATTGAGAATGATTCTTCATCGCGTATATTGGTGTTTTTTGATTTAGAAACTGGTGGTTTTTCTAAAACAGCTGATATTTTGCAAATAGTTGCTAAACACGGAAGTTCGTATTTTTCAATTTACGTAACGCCTACCCAGCAAATTGATGAAAAAGCAAGCAATATAACTGGATTACGGACAACCGCAGGGCAACTGCAATATTATGGAAAAGAAGTTATATCGATTGGTCTCCAAGATGCATTGTTGAAATTTTACAATTTCTTGGTAGAATTAAAAAAGAAATGCGTGTTAGTTGCACATAACTGCACATTTGATCGTCCGAGGCTCATAGAGGCTATAAAAAGAAGTTTACTGATTCAACACTTTGCAGCAGTGATATTAGGCTTCTCGGATTCGTTGCCCATTATCAAAAAAATCACGAAGCTAACCGGAAAAGGGAAGAATAAATTAGAAAAACTCGCTGAAAATCTCGAAATATCAACGTCCAATGCTCACAACACTAACGATGACGTTGCGATGCTCGAGCAAGTGATCATGAAACTTGGTATTTCTGATGAAACATTCTTTGAAAATACACTAACGTGGGATGACGCAATAAAGAAAAACAACAATTCGACGAGGAGTTGCCAAAAGCTTTAAAAAATCTTGATGGTTTAAAAACCTGTACATCACTTGCAACGCGCAAAAAAATCGTCGCTGCGGGGATAAGTTACGATCTGATATTACAAGTGCACCAAAAAAATAAATTAAAGGGCGTGTTGAACCTTTTTGGTGAGGATGAAAATGGTAATATTAAAGTCAGTAAATCCGGAAGCGTTTCCAAAAAATTCTGCGATTTTTTGGAAAACAAAATTTCGCAATTATGATTTTTTTCCAAAGATAAAAAACCAAAAAGATTCCGAAACAAAATTTCAGTTCCTACTCTTTAGATTTAAGATTCTATACGCTTTGTTATTCAAATGGATAATTATATTGTGATAGAATTTATTTGCAAGAATATATGTTTTCAATCTAATTTTCATATGTGTTATCATTTTGTATATCCTTTTTTTTTTAACAACAATGGTGTTATTTGCGATTCATTGATTTGACACAAGTGTATTGCATATTGCAAAATTAATTTATTCTGAAGTTCGTAAGTATCCAATGGTTTTTGGAAAGCAGTCTAAATGTTCTTTACATATTTTTTTATCTATTACAAAAGTTTGGTTCGAAACTGTCTGTCAATGATTGTAAATTTCACGTTTATAGGCGAAAAAAACAAGACTATCCATAAGAGACCATGTTAATTCAGACAATTTTTATTTATTGATTGCTCGCGAACAAGATATCCGGAGAGATTGAAATTTAAACAGGTGACTTTTTACATACTTTCAAGTTGACTCGAATTTTTTCATCGAAATCTATCTGTTAATTCGATCATCAGATAAACTCCCTTAAAAGTATTTGAAACCGAATGCCCGTGAGGGGCGGTGGAGGCTAGCCGCATCACCCGCCCCACTCCGGCGACAGCTCGGCTGCTCCGTCTCACTTGTTTATTTACTCTTTCCCTCGCCACGGTTAACGCGGGAAGCGGAGTAGCCCGCGCTTTCTAGCTAGGCAACGCCCTTAATATCAGAAGAAATATTTTGATAATTCATAGTCTTATTCAAAATATTCTCAAGTTTGATAAATTTCGCGTAATTGATACTTGAATCACATACATCGATACTGTATTGCATCGTTCGTGTGAGTAAACAAGCGGCTTAAGACTGACCGTGAGCCAGCCCTCGAACTTCCCGTTTTCACACTGCAAATTCAAGGTTGATGGAACAAATAAATATTAATATCCAATTCCAATTTCTAACTACAAATTCCGAGTCGTGATTGACGATTCAAAAGCCCTTGCATATTATATTACATGAAAAAATAATAAATATTTTTTTATTTTGAACCACTAATAATGGATCGACCATCATAAATCTTGGAAATCTGACCTTGGATCGTTTACTGGTGACCAAAATGACTACCAAAATCCGAATATTTCAAGCTTTTGTTTCACCATGTAAGTTCGCCATTTTGATTTTTTCAAATCTGACCCCAGACTCGTGATCAGCAACGCCAAAATCCTTGTGGTACCAGTTTTCATTCAAATCCGTGAATCCTTTCTCAAGATGTAAATTGTTTTTCTCACGAAATTTGTTATTTAATTAATTTAAAAAGTACCAAACCGATCGAAGCCAAAATCTCGTCAGCTCTAAGTTTTAAAAAGCTGCGTCAATTAAGACTGAAATCATTGGAATCCAGTCATTTGTTCTTGAGATGTGGTCGGAAAAAATTTGATCACATACATACTGTGACGTGGCTTTTTCCCGCTCCTCGGTCACTCGGAGAAAATGACCGAGAACTTACCGCGTGCACAATAATTTGGCGTCCACGATGTACCCTGGATCTAAAAACAATATCGCGAAGTTTTGTTAGGCGCCTGGCGTGATTAATACGCCTCGAAATCATTAATGAATTTGTCATGCGAATATTACGCAACGATTATATATATATATATTCATACGTTTATTGAAAACAGAGAATTACGTTATAAATGATAACAACAATGGTGAGTGCGGGCGTTAACGTTATATTAAATTTGTGTATAAGCAAAATTAGGCGTGCGTTACGCCGGGAAGCAGTATTGAGACTGCTCACACGGTCTCTCGCCGGGCTCGGCGACAGTGCATATAAAGTGCATATAATCGCGTAATTTGAGCACTGCTGCCGATAAGGAAGCCAAGCGCGCAAGGCGGGCTACGCTGCACGATGAATTTCGTATTCATTTAAATGATCCCCGGCATGTTCCTACGAGAGGATGTAATCCTGTTACATTTTATGACAAATGTTCCACCTCTATCACACGCTATTCCTCGGGCATATGCTCGATAGCTCAGTACCGCGGAGAGGGGAGGGATAATTTTTGGAGAGTGAGAGAGACACTCGAAATACACACGCTATTTAACAAAAGAAGTAAGATAAAATCTTATGTTTCCCAATAGCGGTGATACGAAACAATAGAAAAAAAATAATTCAAAAGTCGCTCATCGCGAGTCTAAAAATAAAGAGAAAATTACACGTAACCTACTTTATTTCTTACTCTAATGAGCTCGCGGCTCCCTAACTAAAATGTCACTCAACAATCACAAAATCCTCATACGCAATTCTGAATTTGCATATTCGCCATTTGTTCTCCATGGCGATTATTGCTCGAAACCGAAACTAGAATTAATTATTCGACGGTGCGCCGTCGGGCTACCGAACAGACGGCGTCCTCAATCTCGCCCGAGATCTCACCCGACTCGGAGCTTCGACGCTACCGCGAGCTGCCCTAAATCTAAACGAATCCGCAAACGTTACTATATTTCAAACGCAACCAAAACTCAATGCTCAAACTCCTCGTCTCAACTGCTGCTCAACGCAACGGCAATTTCGACTATACATCACCTCAACTCGACTAAGCACTATCTTAACTGAACGGCAACTTAACTAAGCGCAAGCACCACTACATTTAACTTCAACTAAACACAAGCTCAAGGTAACGCAACTCAATTTACATTATCTGAACTACCGGGTACGGAACTCAATGCAGGCGCAACTGAACGTAACCTAAACTATACGCTACGCATCCGAAATCAGCCCTTCTCAAAATCCTCCAAAACGTTATTCGCTAATCCGAGCACTCCAATTCGGCACTTTCCGACCTACTCGAGAGTTGACACTTAAAAACCCGATAAAGCGGCTCGACCCGGTACAGCGAAATTCAGCTATTCTTGATTTCACTGACGAGAAAGACTTAACTTAAACCCGTGACTCTACTCAACTTTCTCAAGAACTCAAAATTTACTCTACTCTAACACGCGTACTCAGGCTACGGTCATCAAGGAAAAGAATCGGCAAAAGTATTTCGAGTACTTCTCTACAACGCAAATCCAAAACGGCTACCGGTTACTCGGCAAGCCTTTTCACAATTATGCTCGAAATTCAATCGCGGGGATAGAAGCAGCGCTTACCTTCTACATCCTTGCAACCCCCTTTCCATTTCCCTCGCGATTTTTGGGCGAGTCCATTACTTCGCGAAACTCCCCAAAACGTGACTACTTATCACGACCGCCAGAACTAGGGTGGTTTCAAAAACCTACTACCTGCCGCAACACGGATCTCGATACGCCATCCCATACGTGACGTCATACCCACAAGAATACGCAATAATCGATCCGACATCGATTTCGTCGATCGCGCAACTCGACGCGCACCTTTAATAGCATCGCTGCGCAGAACTTAAAGCTAGATCGCAATCTCGTCCTCCGCGCAGCTCCATGACGTCTTGGCGGTGAGCGTAGTGCTCCCTCGTCGCTAGTCGGTCCGTCGCAAGTTCGTTGGTCAGTTGTTGGCGGGGTGAAGGGGGAGAGGCTGCGGCGCGCCGGCCGCCAGCGGGAATTGCGTCCACCTTGGATTCCCGTGATGCGGGGATCTGCGTCGGCTCCCCCCACGCAGCCTTGACATCCTTCCTTCGCAATTGTCGCTAGTCCGCCACTTCGCAATTTCCTCGAATTCGGTGTCGACTTCTTGCCTGATGCCGTTGTAGCTCGAAGAATAAAAAAAAAAAACAAAAAACCTGAAATATCTTACGCCATTCGCTAAAGTGTCCCCTCTCGTAGTTTCGGATGCGTGACTCTAGTCCTGGCGCTCTTTTGCAAAAACTTCGCGACTCAACTTCGGAAATTCCCAAATTTTGGTTCCGCCCAGGATTCAAGGAGCCCCTTATAACAGGCATCAAAAATGCCACGTTACAATACGTACATACTAGGATACACTAGGGTGGTCGGTAAATGGCTTTCTTGGAATTTTAATGTTGGATGGTCGTGGACAGGCTCCAAACCTAGAACAAACGTTTTTCTTATTATTTCAGATATTTATTTTGACTCTCTATCACGCCTGCATGCTGCTGATTATCTTTTCAATTACAAAAATCGGGAATTTCACGATTCCCGGGATCTCGCTTGTTCACAGCGGTTTCGGATTGGAAATTCTCTTAGGGTTACGAAAAAAATAAGTAACAAAATCCCACTGGTGCACAAAGTTGTTAAAAATCGATTTTGATACCAAAAAATTGAAGAAATTTGATTTTCTCAATACGGAATACCGAGGCCTGCTGATTATTATAATTTTTTGCTAACCCGATTCACTCACTAAACGCTTACGTGCCATGAGTGTTTCTATGGTCGCGTTTTATTGTTTATTTGGGGATATGTGTTGGACACTTTCCAGATGAAAATTGTATTGGATCACAATTTTTGTATTTCGGGATTCAAAAAATATATAGAGAAATTCAACTTCAACTAGGCATGCTATCGACAACAATTATCAATAATAATATCGCCAACTAATCATTCATGTTTCGTGGGGCGCGTCCTCTTTAATAAAAACGAGGCGGCGTATTTTTCAATTTGGTCACGATTTCCAACTCTGGAAAACAACGATCTAGGGGATAGGAATAAATGAAATAAACACACATTTTGAGTTATCAGTTCTATGTTTTAGTATGGCTCAGAGAGAAAAATCTTTGAGGTATGAACCTCAGAGAAAAAAACCCCTCGCAAATGTTGAATTTACAATGTGTATAGGATATTTATCGTATCAAATATATTTCGCACAATGAATTATTTCGGAGGTGAAATCTACGATTCGGAGACATTATATATATGTGGTTGTATTGATTGCTGGTTTCATTCGAAACTTCTGAAATGAATCTATATATTCATGTATATTTGCGCTGGGCGTTTGGACTGTTTTGTGCAGTACAATCGTGGTAAATGAAGTCGCTGGCGACTTCGTGTAAGCATTGCGCTTGTGCTCGGGTATCACCCTTTGATTCGGTGTACCTGAAGGATTACCTTGTACGAATCCAAGTATGTACAAGCAATCGGTAGATTACTTGCGTCAAGCTTTGCGCTTGCTCATTGGTACAACCGGGCTACGTCGGTGTGCCTGGCGGGACGTACCGCGCTTATGTTAATGTACTGGGTATCCAATGTACTTACGAGGTTATTCCGGTTCCCCAGCATCAACAATCAGGAAGAAATTGAAAATACCAGATACCACAAGATCCGAGTATCAATCAAATCGCATTCAAAACCTTTCGATTTATCCATCTCTCCGGAAACGCACACAGAAAAGAAAAAGGCAAGAGGAATGAACCGACTGACCCCGATTCGCTCGAGTACTTGACTGACGCGGCCTGGCCCGCGCTATCTCCTCCACCTTCATGCTCGTCTAAACAAAACACATGCAAAGACATAACAAAGAGAGTCGGCCGCGCGACGCATGTGTTCGTATACACGCGTGAGCGACCGTTCGTTCGGGGCACCCCTGACTATTCGTTCGACCGCACAGATTCCCCCCGTTACGAGGAGAGCGAGCAACATGTTTTTCTTTTTTATAATCGTATATTCTGCAAATATGTAAATGGTTATGTAATTATACAAGTGATATTGTTCAAAGTTTGTCTGGTAATGGACACGGTTGAGTACAGTTTCGTTTGTATTCTCCTTGAATCATCTTGACGGTTGCTACTCTAACGACTCCGTCGTCACCAGGATAAACCTTGCGGATTATTCCCAACGGCCGCCGCATACACGGCTGGTTCTTCTCGATCAGAATTACCACAGCCCCTGGATGAAGTTGGCCTGTGGTTTTCTGCTATTTTTGCCGCTTCTGGAACTCGCTCAAGTACTCGAGGTGCCATCGGCGCCAAAAATCCTGACGAGCCTTGGAAATAAAATTCCAGACCGTTAACCGATTGTTTGGAACGTTGGACAGATCGGCTTCTGGCAACCTTGTGAGAGGACGTCCTATGAGGATGTGAGCTGGCGTAAGGGCCACTGAATCATTTGGATCAGAGGAGAGAGAGCGGAGAGGTCGTGAATGTAAAATCGCTTCGATCTCTATCGCCATTGTGCTGAACTCCTCGATAGTGAAAGCCTGATCTCGTACGACCCGTATGAAGTGGTATTTGAAGGACTTCACCGCGGCCTCTCACAAACCTTCGAAATGCGGCGACAACGGAGGGTTGAATCGTCATATGATGTTGCGCTGAGTCGCGTATGTGGCAACGGTCTGTTGCAGCTCTTCGGTCTCGAGCAACGCTTACAGTTCGCGCAACTGTTTGTGTGCTCCGACGAAATTTGTCCCATTGTCCGCGAACACGTGGCTGGGGACCCCACGACGACCGATGAAACGGCGAGACGCCGCGAGAAACGCTTCAGTACTGAGATTGCTTACAATCTCTAGGTGGACGGCCTTTGTAGCTATGCAGACGAAGACGCAACCGTACGATTTGATAAATTTTTGGTTCCGGAATTTCTTTTCCTTTACCAACATTGGCCCAAAGTAATTCACGCCCACACGCAAAAACGCCGCCGTCCCGTTCACACGTGCCTGAGGCAGATCAGACATTTGGCTCTCCAGCGGAACCGGCCGGTGTCTGAGACATCGGACGCATTTACGGATGATGTTTCGTACCTGGTTTTTCCCATCGAGCAGCCACAGCCCTCTCTGTCTAATGGTGCGCAGTGTGCTCTGAATGCCGGCATGATATGCACGTTTGTGCGTTTCCTTGATAATCATGTCGGTAACGGGATGATGTGTCGGCAACAAGATCGGGTGTTTTTGCTCATAGGGAATCTCAGCCCTTTTCAGATGTCCTCCGACACGAAGAAGCCCATTCTCGTCGACGAACGGATTCAGCGACGCAAGTTTCTAGTCTTTGAGAGTTTCCTTGTTCATGATCCTGTCGATGTCCTTCGAGAATTGGTTTCTCTGGATCAATTGCAAAATTTTATTTTCGGCGGCCATCTTTTCCGTCGTCTCAATTTCTCGTTTTGTTTACTTCTTGGGCGTTCGTATACGCAAACAATATGCAACTGCCCTCGTTAATTTCGAATAAGAAGAAAATCGGGTAAACAGGTCGTAACTCTCCGGTTGTAAAACGAAGCATAGATTCTTTTTGAAACCGAGGGAGTCGGTGACGGTGATTTCGATGTTCTCTGGCTATTCCTCTTCAGATTTGGTCAGTCAACTCGGCCCTGCAAACCATGAATTGTTCCGAAAAAATGCTTGGGAAGTTGACCGCGCGATAACCCGTCCGCGGGATTTTGCTCACCGTTCATATGACGCCACTTCACGTCGTTGTCGAGAGTCTGAATTTCGGCAATGCGGTTCGATTCGAAGACTCTCAGAACTTCCGAGGGTTTTTTGAGCCAGTCAAGTACGATGCTCGGGTCTCACCACAAGACAACGCGATATACCTTGAAATCGAAAACCGATCGCACCACTTTGTATAATCGAGCTAAAATCGACGCACCACACAATTCGAGACGAGGGATGGTATGTATCTCTTTTTCTTTCTGCTCCATCGCAATTCGTTTTCGCGCTATACGTCTTGATTTCAACGGAGTGACACGAGATTTGGCGCACGCTAGGGCCGTAGAAATTTGGTCGTGTGGGTCAACCGATCGCACATGTATGCAGGCTCCATATCCATTCTTACTAGCGTCGCAGAATCCGTCTATCTCGGTGGATTTTGAATCTTTTAATAAAACGTGACGTTTCACCGACACTTCGCGCAAAAGTCCGAGCTGGTTTTGAAAACGAAATCCAGTCCGCGTGCAGATTCTGTGGTTAGGTTTCGTCCCAATTAACCTCCGCTCGCCAACATTTTTGAAGAATCATTTTTGCGAACATTATCATTGGACCAAGTAAACCCAATGGACCGAAAATTTTCGCGATTTCAGATAACACGTTTCGCTTCGTTATTGTTCCTGGGCACTCGATCGGTTTGACTGTGAACCCGTATTCGTTGCGTAGGGAGTACCAGACGATGCCGAGTGTTTTCATGACGGGGTTCTGCTCGATTGCCCGGTGGAGATGATGAAATCTTTCCTCCAAATTATCGAGTGCGTGCCGATGATTCAAGGCCTATTGCCGGATATTGAACCCTCCACGCCGCAACAGTTTAATGGCCTTGTCGCGTATTTGCAAAATTTCCTCGAGCGAGTCTGCGCGAGTTGAAAGATCATCGACATACATGTCGCGCTTTAAAACCTCCGACGCGCGGGGGAAGTTTTCGTTCTCGTCATCCGCGAGTCGGTGAATTGTGCGTATCGCTAGATAAGGTGCAAGCGAGACTCCGAAGCTCACCATATTCAATTCATACGTTGTAATCTCATTGCCGTGGTATCAAAAAATTCGCTCAAATTTCCGGTCGTTGGGATGCATAAGCACCTGCCGGTACATTTTCTCAATATCGGCCGTTACGACGTACGTATGAATTCGGAAACCTAGTAGATGCCCGAAAAGCTTATTTTGTATGAGCGGACCGACCATCAACGCGTCATTTAACGAAAAACCCTTGCTGGATTCCGCGGAGGCGTCGAACATCACGCGGACCTTGGCCGTGCTGCTGGAGGCCTTCACTACCGCGTGATGTTGCATGTAGTATTCGTTGGTCGAGTCGTCATGACATAAAGACATGTGTCCGAGATCCGTGTATTCCTTCATGACGACGGCGTACTCATCCTTGAGGATCGAATCCGAGTTCAGTCTCCTCTGGAGAGAATAAAATCGTCGCAGCGCTTGAGACCGTGAATCACCGAAGTCCTCGTCTGCGTGTCGAAACGGTAAACGCACGATGTACCGTCCCACGTCGTCACGCATCGTGTTTTCGACGTAATGTTCCTCGCACAACGAGTCCTCGGATGAAAAAGATACCTTGGCGTTGATCTCTTTGATTTCCCAAAACTTGTCGATCAACTTCGACAGGTTGGTCAGGTTGCAGGAAATCCCCCGACCCTCTCGTTCTCTTTTCACCCCTTTGGCGATTGCCCATCCCATGCGCATTTTCTTTAGAATCAAATCAACCCCGTTTTTTGACAAATTTATCTGTCCGACTGACAACATGGACATCGGGGCACCGTAACTGATGAGAATGTCTACTGGTCGAGGTAAGTGGAATTGTGGGTCCGCCAACCGTAAATTTGTCGAGATCTTAATCAATTCACGTGGAAACACCGTGTCCGGCACTGAACTTACGATTTCATCGATTGTTAGACAATTCACGGATTTTGTGAATGTGCTGTCCTTTGACTGAAATTGTATCTTGACCCAACCTTTCGTTTGCGTCTGTGTCCCGTTAATCGCGTTGACCGGTGTTATGTACGAGCGCGCGAGAAATCGCAATTTTCGCGCAAAATCTTCCGTAATAAAATGTGCGGTCGAACAAGTGTCCAGCAGGGCTCGGGCCTCGAATAATTTGTTATCGACGTCACGAACATTTATAATGGCACTCATCATCAAATGAGCGCTGGGCGTGCGTGAGGTCGCGCTAAATACGTTCACGCCCAGTCATGTCGATGAGCCTTGGCTTGTGTCGATTTGTTGTTGTCTGAACCCCTCGGCGTGAACCGTGAGGTCCATGATTTGGATGTTCCTGAGTGAACGAGAGTGTGATGATAACTCCTGCATTTTTTGCAACGTCTAGCGGTAGGGCACACTCCGGCGTGAGTGCGCAAGCAGTTTTGACAGAGGTGTTTGGCCTTCACGAAGTCCCAACGCTGTTGTGTAGTCATTTTCTCAAATGACGGACATTTGTAAATGATGTGCTTGTCGTTGCACTGCACACAGTTCGCGAGTGGGGTTGACACAAACGTGCGCGCCCCGTTGGCGCTCTTCCGCATTTTCGCCGTCTGCGATTCCCTTTCGTTCGGCCGCTTCTCCCCCTTCGAGCGCGCGTTATCGTGTTCCAGGGCCAAGAGCCGGTGGGACGTCTCATTGATGAATTTGCAGAATGAATCGAAGCTCGGTAGTGAGTCAAGATCAAGAGACTCTTTCCATCTCTCTCTTTCGCCCCCTGGAAGAGCCCTTTCGAGAATTCTCACAATAACCCGCTCGTCGAGCGTCACGTCTAAGGATTTTAGCATGCTAAGATGTTGGCGAACCTCGTCTATGATTTTCGCCAGCCCTTCCGACGCTTCCTTCTTCAACGCCTCGATGTCAAGAATCGCGTCTGAATGCCGAGAAACGAGAAGGCGCTTTCTCTCGTACGCGTCGGTAAGTAAGACCCAAGCAGTCCTGTAGCCTTCTGCGCTAGCGTGGTACAAAGAGAGCTTGTTTGCTGCCTTCCCCTTTAGTGAGTTTCTCAAGTGGAGAAATTTTGTTAAATCATCGATGTCCGATCTTCTGTCGACCATGCTCATGAAAGTGTTTTTAAACGTCAGCCACTTGCTGCGGTCTCCATTAAATTTTGGCAACTCTGCGACCGGAAGCTTGAGCAAACGCTGTCTTCCAATCATGGTGGTCTCACCGGTTGCCTCCACCAGCCTAGTCGCGCCTAAAATGTTCTCTACTACTGCGGCGAGCTCATAGTAGTCGTCTTGGATCTCGGTTAATTGCCTTAACCCATCGTTCGTCGAATCTAAAACGGCAAGTTTGTCGTGCAGCTGCTCGTACACGTAAAACAAACTGGTCACTCGCACCATGCGTAGCTTCATGTTCGTCCTGTCGGTTTTTCGTTGAGCCATGGCATTGCGCAGTGTCGTTATTTGCGTTTTCAGCGTCGTTCGCTTCTACGAGATTTGTGTGATACGTGTCGCCAGTTTGTGAAGACGTTGGAATTGTCCTTGTATCTTACGAACGAGTCCACCTCTCCCCCCTGACTTACGGTGTAGAGTCGTCCGAATGAGAGAAAAAGAGATAAAAACCCGAAAAATCCAGGGCGAGTGTCTCTCAGCACCCTACCTTCGTTGCGGCGGGTGTACTGCTACGCGCGTGACGTCACACGAACGAGAGCCCACGGAGATAGAGAAAGAGGGAACTAGATAAATACAACGCAAAACACAGAACGGCACACAGTTTCTCCTCCCCTTTTTTGTCACCCGAAAGCGTAATGTTCATTCTGTTTTATATTTCAGATGACCTTAAGGATTGTTCATGTGAACTCTCAAATAGTTGCGCGTAGCACCTAAAAAACAATAGAGAAAATTTTCATCGAAAAAGAGCGCTGGGAAAACTTGAACGGAACGACTGTACAGCACGGCGGACGCGAACAGCATTGCCAGTGTCTGCCACGCCGACGCGGCGTCGGTGACGCCGTAAGTGTTATTGCTGAAGATAAGCAAGTGAAAACATTCGTGACCGTTGACGCACGGTCCCGGGCTGCTGCTCGTAAACTCCTCTTCTCCCGCGCAATCGGTTTCCCCCTCTACACGTCCCATTTCAACGATCCTTATGAGTTATTTGCATGCACCATAGGACCACCGAATGAAAAAATACAATGCAGTAGCAAGCGAAAAATCCAATGCAGAATACACCTTTCATCATGCAAGAGTAAGGGAAAGAGAAAAAAAACACATACAGAAGGGATCGCGTAGATTTCACCTCACAGGAGGTGTCACGAGCGCCGCACATTTACCCAAAATTGTAACATAACAATTATCATTTTATTATTATTACCTTAGAGACAAGGAAGCATAGTTTAGTTTGACCATATAAAATATCTCATTATAATCAGTTCGTGGTAGAGCCAAGCGCAACGGCGTAGCTGGACAGCCAGCAACGTCAGCGTCTTCGCGCCCGCCGGATCCCGGGTGTAATCAACACCGGGATGAGGCGAGCGCGAAATCACGCGCTCAGAGGATGACCGTTGCGAGGCGAGCCTTTGTTTAAAATTGCAAACTCAGCAAAAAGCTCGCTCGCCGTCCGACGTTCCAAGGGGTGTCGGACGAGCGAGCGAAGTCAGTCCCGTTAGAGACAGCATCAAACCAACATCCACGGAATCAGGCTCCTTCAGAGCTGTCGAGTAAAGAGTTATCAGTCTTGGGTCTCCGACGATCACAGAGAGAATTCCCTGTGAATCTATCCGCGGTCATTCAGGCATCTCGCGTCGCGACATCAGTCTGTGAAGTTAGAATTAAGCGCTACAAGCAAAGCCACGAACTTGATCAAGCCGTGTAGTACATAAGTGAGTGAGTGAAGGTGTAAGCTTCAGCACCTTCGAGGCCGAAGCCGAATCCACGAGTGAGATCACGAAAGAGCGAGAACGTGAGTAGCGTAAGAACATATTGTAAGCTTCCTTGTCTTAATATCGCTGCTTCTAGTTATTCATTAAATATCTATACTTGCTTCCATTTAAAATTGGCACACAATAATTGAAATCCTCCAAACCATTTCCCACGGAACGCCCTGTAGAGGACGTTCACCCCCGAATCCACCAATAATTAAATAAATAAACCTCGGTAATAACAGAGAGGGTAAGTCGTCGCGTGCGAGACCGCTCCGCACGTGACAGACTAAACTGGTGTCAGAAGTGGGATTCAAGGAGGTGATTTTCCTTGGGAATTGGAATCGAGGATTCAATTTTTGTGAAATTTAAAATCAAAAATTTTTCGAATTTTTTCTTATCTTTAACAAAAGAGGGAGTCGAACTATACATAATAGAATCGCTTATCCTTTCGATATCCTTCCCTACCCCCGGACTTATCAACATGCCAAATCACGCTCAGGCCAGAGACGCCGCCGATGTGACGGCCGACCTGGTCGCCAGTGTCTCCACTATGGTGGAAAATTTGACTATTCAAAATAATTTCGCGAACATTCCCGAATTTGACGGGACGAATATGCCGTTACGAGATTTTTTGCAAGACATCCAAAACGCGTCCATGTTCGTGCCAGCCGCGGCAGAACCGCAGTACCTCGGCGCAGTAATATCGCGATTACGCGGGGACGCGCGAAACTGTATCTACGGCGAGAAGATCGAGAGCATGGCCGGGTTAGTGAAACTGTTGAAAAATCGACTCGCCCGCGGACACACCTACGATTACTATACAGAGGCGCTGATGACGGTCCGGATGAAACGCGATCAAACCATCGGGCAATTTCACGACAAAGTCCGAATTTTGCTAAGCGGCGGAAGAAGCGCGTACAAGTCATATTTTGGCGTCGATCCGCCAGAATTGAACCGGGACCCGCTACATCGAATCGCGCTAGGTTCATTCGTAAAAGGGTTGCCAACCCATATCGGAGCCGCGGTAGATTTGCGAGAGCCGGAAAGTCTCGAAGTAGCCTTCCAAATCGCCGAAAGGCTAGCGCTTCGAAGCAGTCAATGGAAAGGAATTGAGTCGAACCAGGAGGAAATGGCGCGTGTTCTACACGCTCGCTATAACTCCCGAACTCCGTCGCCGACGGCTCGGGAAGGTAGACCGATGTCTACTTATCGAAGCCAGTCGCCACAACCGGCAACCGGGTTTTTCTCTAAACCCACGCAAACGTCTGATAACCGCGAGACTGCTACGGGAGGGCCATATACTAGTCCGTTAACACCTTGCGGATATACACATTGCTGCAAACAAACCAGGTGTTGCCCGTGCTGCCCGTTAATGCAACGGTCATCTCAGGGACGTTCCCCGCAAAGGGAGCCTTTAAACTGCCCTGGGGCTCGCCGGGCAAATTCCCCTGCGGGCCCGAGCGGAGTGAGCGAATCGAGTCGACCCCGAGAACACCAACAGTCAGTGAGGTTCCTGGAGAACGATGTCTCGTACTCTGGACCCCCACCGACCAGGAGAGCCCAGTAGTCGAACTAAGTGCTCCCGAACTTCGTAACAAGAAGGGAAAATTCTTTCTTGACACGGGTTCATCAGCCAGCTTAATTAAACTAAATGCCCTCGATCCAGACATAATTGTAAACACCGACGATAAAATATGGGTAACAGGATTAGAGGAATCGGATATTCCGACACTCGGCTCAGTTGTCCTCCACATCTCTGAAAAACCAGCTAAGTTTTACGTATTACGAAACCTGCCGCTGAGATGCGACGCGTTAATCGGTAAACCTTATTTTTTCGCGGAAAAAGCCGAAATTTCGTTTCACCATAATACTTTAGTTACCTCGAGCGATCCCATCCGACCTAAGCGTTTCATAGGTCTACCTCCTTCCGACGCAGAACCCACGAGGCGCGTATTGGCGGTGAAAATCGCTCCGGAGAAACGAAGTTACAAACTGCGCGCGCGTACGAGTGAGCAAATAAGCATCCCTTTAAAGAACGCGAATCTAAAGGAGGGATACTTACCGCGAATCGAAACTCAACCGGGTGTGTTTATCGGAGAAGGTATCGTTGCTCCTACGGGAGGATCGTGCTACGTCTTAGCAATAAACACGCTATTCGACGATGTCGAATTAGAAATCGAGCCTCAGGAACTCGAAGATTTCGAGCACTATCGGGAGAACGGCTATTGGAGCGACGAAAGCTCCGACGGTAGCGGTGTAGAAACTACTCCGCCGACGGATCGAGTAGAAGCTATAGTTAAATCATTGCGATTAGACAGGCTCAATGAGGTAGAGCGCGCACATGTTATAAGTCTCATCGAGGAATACCCTCACATGTATAAGCTACCAGGCGATAGATTGCGATGCACGGATCAAGTTCGCCATCGGATCCCGACGGTGGACGAGCTCCCGGTAAACGCAAAACAATACAGATTTCCTGTAGTATATCGGTCGGAACTAGAACGGCAAGTTGAGAAAAAGCTAAGCGAGGGAATAATTGTTCATTCACGCTCCCCGTATAACTCGCCGGTCTGGATAGTTCCCAAAAAACCCGACTCTCAAGGGAATCCGCGGATGCGCATGGTCATCGATTTCCGTAAATTGAACGAGAAGACGATTTCCGACGCGTACCCCCTCCCGAATATGATAGAAATACTCGAACAGCTGGGAAAAGCTACGTACTTTTCGACATTCGATCTAGCGAGCGGCTTCCAGCAGATCCCGATGGATCGAAGAGACGGTCCAAAGACGGCGTTTTCCACAATAAACGGGCACTACGAGTACGCTCGCATGCCCGAAGGTCTTAAAAACGCGCCTGCGACCTTTCAGCGCCTGATGGATCGGGTGCTGATTGGGTTGCAAGGGACAGAACTGTTCGTGTATCTCGATGATATCGTAGTATTTGCGGAAACTCTCGAAGAGCATAAGACTAAAATCAGGCGTCTCATGCAACGTCTCGAGGAAGCTAATCTCGTCCTCGAACCGGATAAATGCGAGTTCTTGTGTAGCGAAGTCGCGTATCTCGGGCATATCGTTAGCCGCGACGGGTTGCGAATGGACCCGAAGAAGTTAGAGGCAGTGCGTAAATTCCCGCACCCAAGGACGCAGAAAAACGTGCGGCAATTTCTGGGACTCGCCGGTTATTACCGTCGGTTTATTCCGGATTTCGCAGCCATATCCAAGCCCTTATCAGACTTACTCAAAAAGGGAAAATCATTCGTATGGGAACGAGAGCAGAAACACAGCTTTCGCAGGCTTCGCAAGGCCCTCTGTCGAGAACCGATCTTACAATACCCCGATTTATCTAAACAATTTATTCTAACGACCGACGCCTCGGAATTTGCACTCGGCGCAGTATTGTCGCAAATTCACGATGGCCACGATCTACCGGTCGCGTACCACTCTAGAATCTTCACTAACGCTGAAAAGAACTACGGAACTACGGAACAAGAGTGTCTGGCCATAATCGATTCAATTGAACATTTCTCCACGTATCTCTATGGAAGAAAATTTAAGCTCGTAAGCGACCACGAGCCTCTCAAATGGATGCGTTCTACGCTCGATCCAGGCAAGAGGCTCAACAGATGGAAAATTAGGTTGTGTAAATACGATTACGAATTTCAACATAAGCCAGGGCGTGAAAATCTAAATGCCGATGCACTCTCCCGTAATCCCGTAGACCTAGAGAAATTCTCGTCTACAAGTGATTCGGAAGTAGAGACGAATGTCCCTCAGAAGGCTCAGATCTTGCCTTTATCTTCGAAACCTTCCGGTAACAGAAAAGACAAGACACCTGAGACATCAGCTGGCCCGTCCAAGGCCGACGCATCGGTCATAGCGGCGCGCACACGCTCGCGCCTACGCAGCGTGCCCACGGTCCCCACTGTACCCGAAATAAGAGAGGGGAGCTCGGAGAGCTCAGGCCCGGTGGCGACACGAACGCGCGGGAAGGTCGTTACAAGACCCGCGAGGCGCCCACCCCCCGCCGATGCGAAACCCTCCGGATCTGAACCCGAGAGCTCAGGGCCACCCATACAGCGCTTACACCGCAGTATGTTGCCCTCACAGTTACTTCCTCCGAAAAGACCGAAGTCTCCACCCCCCGTAGAGGTCAAGCCCCTCGGAGGTCCCCAAGAGACGGTGTTTTCATCGGAATCCGCAAGCGCGACGGCTGATCAGAGGCCTGCCACTATCACGGTCCCGCTCACCGCCCCCAGCAACGATTCAGATGGAAGCACGGAGGAATCGGAAGCAGATAATACAAAGACGGTAACAGCAACTCTAGAAGATTCAATTAACAAATTCAACGAATCATTAAGGCGTTTGGAAGAGAGGCATCACACCAATTCCTCCCGCGACCCCAAAAAAGGGCCCGATAAAGCAGATTTTGACTGGCCTGATCATCTGTCGGAGGGGGATGAGGTAGAAGAGGAGGCCCAGATGATTCTCCAAGAACAAGACCCTTTCGATGACATCGCCGGAGATGCTGAGCTTGCCAGCCGCTTGAAAGCATTAGAAGACAGGTTCAAGTCACCATCGGACCAGGAATTAGTACGGCGGCTAAGTGCGAGGGAGAAGATATCATCACGCACGGAAGAAGAAGGAACGGAGGCGGACGACGAAAATGACGAGCAACCAGCTGAGAGAGAGAGCACGCCGCGAGAAAACGCGAGAGAGAGACCCGAGACAAGTATGGCCGCGGGACTCGAGCGCGAACCCGACACCACGCAGCCCGCTCGGACCTCTCTACTGCCCGCTCCCCGCCTCACGGTGAGATGGTCATTGCCCAGCAACGATGCGGCCCCGGCTGCAAAGTGTACACCATACCGAGCACGTGCGCTACCACGTGCTATACCTTCCGAAAAGTCTCCCGGTAATAAAAGCAAATTCATAACTTTCTCTGATGACCCCATCATAATAGGATCGAAAGACACGAGTTCGTCCCCGATCACGTCGTCCAGTGAAGAGGAACCTGACCAGGAAAAACCTATAGCAAAAACAAGTACGATAATTAGCTCGCGAGAATGTCTAACGTACAAACCAGATAATTTAGTCCATTTCATCTCTGCCGATGGAGAATTATCAACCTCGGTGGGAAAACTACTCGCTGACCTAGGTAGGATAGATGGACAAACAATTAAAGACCGGAATTTATCGATCGGACAAATAGCGGTGACTCCGTATGGGTCCAATAAAATTTATAGTATTGTTATTAAAAAACGGTACTACGACGAAACAAACACCGAGCACATATACAAGGGACTCGAGAATCTTAAATTCGCCCTTCAACAAGCGGCCGTGAAGTCGGTTCGTATTTCACGCTCGGGCGACTATACGGACGAACTACCGCGCACAAAACTGCTCGATTGGTTAAACAAGATACTCGGTAAAACAAACATAGTCACCACGATATGCTACGGTACCATTCGACGACCACCGGACGAACAACACCCGCAAATAATCGAGGAATTTCATGCGAGCCTTGTCGGAGGCCATCGAGGGGTAACCAAGACCTATCGTAAAATCCGTGAACGTTTTTACTGGCCTTCGCTGAGAAACGAAGTGCAAAATTATATTCGTAGTTGCAAAGGCTGTCAGGAACGTAAATTAGTTCGAGCGAAGACGCGCGAGCCGATGCTCATTACTGATACGCCGGCTGACGTTTTTGATAAGGTGTCACTTGATACGGTGGGTCCGTTGCCGACTACACCACATGGCAATAAGCACATACTAACCATGCAAGACCACTTATCGAAATATTGTTTAGCGGAACCGATACCCGATTTAAAAGCGACTACGATCGCCGAAGCGATGTCGAGGCGATTAATTGCGCAATTTGGAGCTCCCCGTGCGATCCTTACCGATCGCGGAGCAGCCTTTACCGGAAATTTACTACGCGAAATATCCAAAATCTTTCACATAAATCAAATAACGACATCCGGCTATCGACCACAGACGAACGGAGCGCTCGAACGAAGTCACATACTGTTAGCGGAATACATAAAGCAGTATGCAGGTACGTACGACGATTGGGACCGTTTGTTGCCATACGCGGAATTATCGTATAACACTAGCGTGCACGAGGCGACAAATTTCACCCCTTACGAAATCGTGTACGGGAGGCTGCCTCGGCTACCGAGTCAGTTCCCCGTGGACGAAAAACTATCCACGTATAATTCGTATACTATCGAGCTAATAAAACGCCTCTCCGAAATACGCGAAATGGCCGGTGAAAATCAAAATCGCGCGAAGGAAACAACCAAAAAATACCACGACAAGAAAGTCCGTCCTTTCCCAGGTAAAGTGAGCGACCTTGCCTATGTCCTTAAGGAACCTCGTAAGGGTGAGTTCGACTCCCAATATCATGGCCCATATAAAATTGTCCAAATAACTGACCATAGCAATATAATACTAGAGGCAGAAAACGGGAAAAGGATAAGGAAGCATGTCGACAAGGTAAAACTGGCAGTGGTATAAGCCGCTAGCCACTTTGCTGAAATTGTACCATAAAAATATATATATCGGAATGTACAGCGGAGCTACGCAGTAATTGCCGTAAGCAAAGCAAACACATGTATGAAGGTGTGCAAGTATGAGTGTGAGAGGTACCAGTAAGGCGTGTGTAAACATGTTATCTGCATGTGTTCGCAGAACAAGAGTGCGGGAGTGAGAAAGAGAGACGCGTAAACAACCAGTGTAGGAGTACGAGCCACCGTCCACCAATTCGACGATGTTATGCGTGTGGATGCTTCTAGCTTCGACGGCCTTGGCCACCGCTGAGCTTCGCAGCAACAATGCGTATCACATAACACCCATGGAAGACCAGCCGGGAATTTACTACGAGAGGGTGGCCCCCCTCCGCTTGCAACACGTGGACTGGAGAGTCACCGTGTTCATGGATATAGACGCCTTTATTACGGATTCACCCCCCGCCGAGAGGCAGTTAAACGAAGCATTCAAGGCATGCTGCCAGGTCATGACCAAGGAGGCTTGCCGTGAAACGACAAATTTGGATTATCTTCAAGGACTCATGAGGCGCGCTAAAGAAATGGCGGACAACTTAGAGGCCATTTCTCACCACTCCAGACTCAGCGCGCCGATGAAGCCATTACAAATCAGAACTATGAAGAAACGATCGGTCCCGCTAGGTTTCATTGGGTCGCTCAGCAAATCGCTGTTCGGCACCATGAACGAAGAGGATGCTACGTATATCAATGCGCAGATCGATCGATTGTTTAGTGACCAATCGAACCTAACTCAAATCATCAGCAAGGAAATACATGTAACCCACTCAAAATTCCAGGAGTTGCATCGAGAACATCGGATGGAATTAGACATGGTGGATAAACTGCACGCACGGATTAATCAGCTATCCAACCAGACGAGTTTGATGATGCGCCGGAACATCCTAGCGAACTTCGCGTACCGAGTGGAGGCTAAGGTAAAGCAGTATATCCAGACAAGCGAGAAGTACTTGCACGCGATATCGATGGCAAGAGAAGGACGCTACGACCCCAGCATGTTAATAACGACGCAGCTGACTGCCATAACGAAGGAAATACAAACTCGGGCACCCGATTTCGAATTTCCCCTCGCGATCGAGTACTTACGAGGAGAATCGCTGGCCCGCGTTGTCAATACGGACATAGTGTTTCACTCGGGCAGGATCCTAATTGTGGTACATATTCCCCTGCTCGAGCGAACGGCTTATCATCTTTACCGAATGCATGCGTGGCCAGCCTCCCAGCGCGGAACGCTACTAAACGGATCGGCTCATATTCAGCCGTCGACACCGTATATAGTTGTGTCGGCAGACCACCGTACATACTTTATGGCGGACTCCGTATACATAAACCAATGCACCAGTGTAGAGCGCCGATACATCTGCTCGATGGAGACCCCTCTTAAGGAGGTATCGACGTCACAGCAATGCGAGGTAGCGATGCTAATAAACCCATCAATTGACGCATACAAGCACTGCGATGTGAGGATACAAACGACGGATGACCCGTTCTGGAAGCATCTACCCTCCCAGGGTGGATGGCTCTATTCTTTACACGCATCAGAACATATCCACATACTCTGTCCAGCAAGAACGGAAGTCTCAACCACGTTGAAAGGTGCCGGGATACTCCACCTCAGCTCCGACTGTGTTGGACGCACCCGAAGTACCTCCCTCACTGGAATGCGGGTTTACGAGAGTCGTGAACAATACTTTTATGCGCCGGAAATTTCACTGAATATTTCTCTAATTGCCCCCAGCTTCGGAAAACCGTTGGAGGAAAAATTAGAAAACTCAGCTCAAGGCAATATACTGTCGCAATATCCCGAGAAGGACCCAGCATGGCGAATGTCACGTGCTGACGAATCCCTGGACGACGTACAACGGCGACTCTCAGAAATCGGCGGCCACCGCCGTGACAAGGAAGAACAGCACATCCTGTTTACGACCGGGTTTGCCCTGGACCTCCTTCTTGGAATAATATTGGCTACTTACATATGGCGAGCCAACATCTACAAAGTGGCTAAATGGATTGGGTTGCCATGCAGACGCCCGAAGCGTAAGGCACCTGCAACACATTACGAAGATATCGAGCTCGCCCAGACAAAACAGGACCCATGTCGAGACCACGGCGGCGCCGGAAACCCGAGTGCGGCCCCAGAAATCGCCCTACGTACACGGTACGAAGTGAATAAGGAAAGAACAACGGGTCAACCCAAGGGAAGAGGAGGAGAGTCTTCTTGCCCCCTTCCCCGGCAAGAGCCTGAGGTGGCATACTAGGAAAATAACACCCTCAAAAACATCGAGACTTCTCCCACCACCACGCCAAAGGGAAGGAGAGCCAGAGGGCATAACCATACGCCATTCGATTCCCGGAGTTAGACCCGAGCAGTCGCAAGTTTAGAAGAGAAAGAATACTTTGAAAATCGAGTGAGAAAATGTCCGACGCGGCTTACTTAAACACGTTCGCGAGGGCGAAGGCAACCAAGGAGTGCGCGGTCTGCCGCGAAAGCCTAACAAGTTGCCCAACCTGGGTAACATGCTATATAAAATGGGCGGATCAGGGGAACGGGTCGGAAATTAACCCCTGTCCACTGTGTAAAACGGAGCTACCGGGAGAGGAACGGGTGGCTCACGCAGTCTCGTGCTTATCCAAGTGCGAGATAGCGATCCGGCCACCAGTACGAGTACCAGCGCCAGTACGAGAGCTACCACCAGCAAGAACAACAGCGCCCGAACCAGCACCGGCTGAGGCGGCGGTTTCGACCGTTTCGCCGAAGCTGGTGGTGACAGCACCACCTCCAACGGCGAAGGCGACAACGGCGGTGATGATCCAGGCGGCGGAGAGTCTGAGGAACGGCACCTGCCCGACCTGCAGAAAGAGCGGAGGAAACCAGCATTGGGAGGAATGCTACTTGAAACGTTTCCTCTCGCGCCGGAGGTCGGCGAGCACGATCTGTACACTCTGCGGAGAGAGTGTCGGAAACAGGCCGGGCCTACACGCGGGCCACTGCGTGGAAGCTTTCGGCCGCCTCCTCGTCGAGAAGAAAGCAGCTCCGAACACAACGCCAAGGATCAACGCGCCGGTGCAGGCGACAACATCACGGCGCCACACTCCCGCAACCAAAGAAAAGTCGATACAGACTGGACGGGACACGAAGGACAAGGGTATTCAAACGGACCACCTAGTCATTTTGGAGGGAGAGGAAGCTCCCTTCTTAATTGACTACAGGAGGTTGACCAGGGTAATGATTCCCGCCGTCCGTACGCGGATTCTGGGTCGCTGGATCACTCTGGAAAGGGAGATGATGCAGCTCCTGGGACCAGCGGAAGACGAAGAACCGGCAGAGGGGAACCTAATCCAGTGGGAGATGCCACCCACAACGCCAGGATCTCCGGCGAACCTCGCGGACGTCCTGGTGGACGATCCGGAGGTCGCCGAAGACCTGATCCAGTGGGAGACTCCACCCACAACGGCCGAGTCAACACAGACGGAAGGAGATGACAACACCAAGGCCGTCTGAGGAGACCTGAAGACCAACCTCACGAGGGCAACGCAGCTGGCGAGACGCAAGGACGACCGAGCGACGAGCCAGCAGTGTGGTGACAAGTGAGTGATAAAGCCAAACGAAAACAAAAAGAAAAGTGTTGTGTGTGTGTGTGTGTGCGGGTCATGAAAGAGCGTATGCGCAACACACAAACAATGTAAATACCGAATGTATGAAATGTGCGGTCAGCTGTGAGCCAACCCTCCAGTGTCCGTGTCACCGTCGGCCCGGCGCACCGAGTCGATGGGGGCATCGACACCTAAGGGGGGAGGGATGTCACGAGCGCCGCACATTTACCCAAAATTGTAACATAACAATTATCATTTTATTATTATTACCTTAGAGACAAGGAAGCATAGTTTAGTTTGACCATATAAAATATCTCATTATAATCAGTTCGTGGTAGAGCCAAGCGCAACGGCGTAGCTGGACAGCCAGCAACGTCAGCGTCTTCGCGCCCGCCGGATCCCGGGTGTAATCAACACCGGGATGAGGCGAGCGCGAAATCACGCGCTCAGAGGATGACCGTTGCGAGGCGAGCCTTTGTTTAAAATTGCAAACTCAGCAAAAAGCTCGCTCGCCGTCCGACGTTCCAAGGGGTGTCGGACGAGCGAGCGAAGTCAGTCCCGTTAGAGACAGCATCAAACCAACATCTACGGAATCAGGCTCCTTCAGAGCTGTCGAGTAAAGAGTTATCAGTCTTGGGTCTCCGACGATCACAGAGAGAATTCCCTGTGAATCTATCCGCGGTCATTCAGGCATCTCGCGTCGCGACATCAGTCTGTGAAGTTAGAATTAAGCGCTACAAGCAAAGCCACGAACTTGATCAAGCCGTGTAGTACATAAGTGAGTGAGTGAAGGTGTAAGCTTCGGCACCTTCGAGGCCGAAGCCGAATCCACGAGTGAGATCACGAAAGAGCGAGAACGTGAGTAGCGTAAGAACATATTGTAAGCTTCCTTGTCTTAATATCGCTGCTTCTAGTTATTCATTAAATATCTATACTTGCTTCCATTTAAAATTGGCACACAATAATTGAAATCCTCCAAACCATTTCCCACGGAACGCCCTGTGGAGGACGTTCACCCCCGAATCCACCAATAATTGAATAAATAAACCTCGGTAATAACAGAGAGGGTAAGTCGTCGCGTGCGAGACCGCTCCGCACGTGACAGAGGCACCATGTTTCGTGGGGCGCGTCCTCTTTAATAAAAACAAGGCCGCGTATTTTTCAATTCGGTCACGATTTCCGACTCTAGAAAACAAGGATCTAGGGGATAGAAATGAATGAAATGAACACACATTTTGAGCCATCAGTTCTATGTTTTATTATGGCTCAGAGGGCAAAATCTTTGAGGTATGTACCTCAGACAAAAAAACCCCTCGCAAATGTTGAATTTACAATCTGTATAGGATGTATATGTTATAAGTTGTGACGTGGTATTTCGTATCCCGTCACATTGTTTAATTATCGCACTTCCCTACGTACAAATATCGCTAAAAATAGAGAAAGCACGTCTGAGGCCATTACTCCAAAAATGAACGACTAATTATCTTTAAGTGAAATTCTCTTTATTAAGCTAATTTTATTCTATTTTCTAATTTTGTAACGCTCTACGAGAACCATCTACGAGACCTCCGCTTCGAGATACCAGGACACTGCCTGACAGGGGTCACGTACCAGCTCAACACCGACCACCACCGACTACAGACGAACGAATACCGCTGAAACCACTCCCGATGGATGCCTATCTAAGTTGTTGAACAGGGTCGTGCGTGATGCACAAACAGTACCTCCAACTATTCAAGACTTATCGGCCAGGAGCCGAACCACGAATTAATGCTTCTACTGCTCGGATGTATCGCCAGACGGCGTACAGGGCTGTGCGTCGAAAACACAACAAAGCCTCCCGTCGACGATACTTATCAGCCTGGAGCTGAACCGACCATGACGAAGTTTTCTCTTCACGAACCGTCCGATCGCAGGACTGCGGCGTGTAATAGGCTAGACTATGCTGACCACGTGGATCTGGTGGATATAGTGTGGGGATCCGGGTCGAGGGCCATCACTACCAGATCGTTCCGGCATGAGGGCTTCGATGAGTGAGGGCCGGGATGCAGCGCCAACGAAATAGCTACAACGGGGAGTACCAGTAAAGCAAGGAGTGAAGTACAGTCGGTCGCAAGTCCAAGAGATCGGTGACGCAATATTATCGCACACCTTAATATCGCAACACATCAGCGGTACGACCTCCCCGCTCACCAACGATGCAGCACGCCTGAGGGTAAACATCTCCGACCACCTTCCGACGTCCCGATAACTCGATACCTGTCGTCGAGGTAGAAGAAAAACAAGCGGCGAGGGATTATCGCCGCCTACCCGTAGACCAGACCTACGCGACCTGCTGGCCCAATTAGAATAACGCAAATTTGAGGAAGAATCACGTGACAGCAGTGCGACGAAAATCAGGATCATCGCTCGTCTCGACACTCTACGTTCAGTTTTCGCTCTAAGAAGACGTGCTATCGCTATACCGTACCGCTATTGCTATCTCTTGTATCTCTTGTATCGTAAATTCAGTTTCTCGCTTTTGTTGCCGCATCTTCGGTGCCTTCTCTATCTTCTTTTTACGTAAGTGAGGTTCCTTTTCTAATTTGTGAAGCCACGAAATTACTTGCATTATATCGTATCTTTATCTTTTTCTCTCTCTCTCTATCTTGCAGTTGGTCTGCGTGAGCAACCTGGGCTCGTACCTTATTCTCTATTATCTCTTATCTTGTCCCTTTATATTTCTTATTGCGAGTAACTTCGCGACTGGTTGACTATTACTTACGCATTGTTAGTGACTATTGCTTTATTTTATTATCTTTCTCTTCTAGAGTACCTAAATGTCTAATATCGCTGTATAGCAGCGTGTTCTGTTAAATGATCAATTCTTATCTCAGTCATTGAGCATTACTGTTTTGCTATACTTTCTTTGATTAATTCATAACTGTCTCTTTACCTATTACCTTTGATTGATTTATCTTAGTGAGTGTGCCGCGTGAGCGATCTTACATCGCCGCGTGGTCCCGCGCGTCGTTCATTTGACATTGGAGTATTGTGCCGTATCGCATTACATCTTTTTCATTATTTTCTTCGCTAATATCGCTGATCGTAGTTGCCCGTAGTCTCTTTGGTTTGTCGTATGTTGCATATTAATTCTCTTGAATATTATTTGTCTTAATCCCGAAGTTATCTTTTATCGTATCGAATATTACCTTTCTTTCTTCTCGCACTCACCGCAAACTAGAGGCTACGTATTATCTGTTAGTATCTATATTTTATAATAATTTTCTACTCAACCTGTTTCCTTGAATCTACCTCGTAATTTAAAGTTTCCTGCCTTTGTATATTTCTGATAATTCTGGTAATGTGATAACTATCACAATTTCTGTATTTCACATGTGTTTTATAATCGCTTCTCATATTTCATAGTTTACTTGATCAATGCTTAATTCAAGTACCGTATATCTTTTTTTGTCCGGCCTATTCGTTATAAAACCGTGTTAATTATTACCTCGAATCATAGTATAGCGAGCCTACACATATCTCTCGCTTATTCAGAAAACGTTCTGTTATTTGTTCAATCTCTCGCTTAACTTTTCTCTGGCTGTAAATTAATTATGGCATTTATCTTAATCGTATCTCAATCCCTTCAGTTATTTGCTTGTTATTAAAATGTATCGCTTCTTAACCAATATATTTGATATTATTTCTGCTTCACCTGTTTCTTATTTTATCTATTGGCTTTAACCCCTCCCCTCTACCATTATCTTGTCTATACTGAGCAAGCTGTGCAAAACCGTCGTAGAACCGAACTTCACCTTTATCCATATCTTTTTCTCTAATTATCTATTTTCTGACGCATGTGCGTCTGGCACCCAGCAATCATATCTTTCTCTTTTCTCATCTCTCTCTATGTCTAATTATTCAGGTTAGTAACTGCGCCGTAGGGTAACCGATCATATTATTTTATAACCCTCGAAATATCGTGTTACAATGTGTATGTTGAAAAATAGCTGCACGCTGCAGGTACAGTGGCACCTCGTTATCAAAGCCTCAAGTTGCAAGTTTATTTCCTTTTGTCATGCGCTCCTTTTCTGAGTTCCATAGATGCGCGAAATTTTGAAATTCAAATGCACGTCGAAGAAATGCGCGCAAATACATAAAGAATATAGGACAGTGGCGGTCAAATAGATCCCCTTAAGGGCGTTGTCTAGCTAGAAAGCGCGGGCTACTCCGGTTCCCGCGTTAACCGTGGCGAGAGAGAGAGTAAGAAACAAGTGAGAAGGAGCAACCGAGCTGTCGCCGGAGTGGGGCGGGTGACGCGGCTAGCCTCTTCCACCCCTCACGGACATTCGGATTCAAATGCTTTTAAAAAGCCCAGTGTGCCGCGCTCGGCACGACGCAGTACCTGATGAATGATAGAAAAAAAAAATGCGTATCGATTCTTTTTATCTTTATTTCATGTGAAAAGAAATATGAATAGATTGAAAAAATACGAGGTCATTTTTTGATTGACGTGACGTAGAATTCCCCGTACGTATGATGATATAGATATACATTCCTAATATTTCAACAAAAATTATATTCACCGGCATCCGTATTTCTACGCAATGCGATCACGGGACTGGTAATAATCTAATAGCCGGTATTCATAGTCAGGTTCGATTTGTCGGACTGTCTTGAGTCAGCTCAAAGCATAAGCTTGATCGGCTGAGAGCTGTTCCTAATACAGTTTCGAAAATAATACGGAACTATTTATGAATACCGACCAGACGTCGTCACAGGTAATTTTAAATTGAAAATTGCAACGAATAGCTGTTAGCAAATTCATGATATAACGACGAATATATCATCAATCTCCCAGGTCTCACCACGTGGAGGTCGCTATCAAACAGAGACCCACCTAACCCGTCCCTACCTCCCAACCGTGATCGGGTTTGCACCAAACAAATACAAAATGATGAAAAATAATATAAAATGATGAAAGTGAAATTAAACTCGTTTAAACTTAATGAACATAATCACGAAATCTTTATGAAAAGTATCTCATAGAAATTAAATTGAAACAGTATAAGTGAAAGATGACAGTAATCTTGATAGAGAAAATTGATATCATAACAAGGCATCGAGCATTGTACACATTATATGGCTAAATACATTCTATAGAAAGCGCAACCTATGGAAAGTAGTACGTCACGAGTGCAGGTCACAGATAGTAATGAAAAAATAAGCTACAGAATATTTACATAATATATAGGTATATACGCAGTTTGGTCAGACTGCAGAAAGTATTTCTGGAATGAATAATCAGATATATAATTATAACGATATGACTAGCAAATTTTTGGCACAGTAATACACATAACTAACTAAACATAAATCACAGAAATATTGCACGTAAGGTATATACAAAGCTATTATATTTATGAACATATGTACATATATTTATATCACAGTTTTTTGTCGTCTGTCGGTCGTGAATTTACTTTTTCTTACGCGCGGCCTTCTGGGCTTCGATGATTTGAGGGGGTTCGCGGATTGAGAGTTGTCGGGCGCGTCTAGAATCTACGATCTCGGGTAACAAACAAAAGTGAAAGAAATCTGCTAATTTATTCTCCATTTTTTCGGTCCAGAATTTATCGTCACGTTTTATTTGATCAAAAATCAATCCCTTTGGCGTCCAAACTATAAAATAGCACCACTTCCTATTTGTAATGTGTAGAAGACCTTGGACCTGATACATGTAATTATGAGAAAGATCTAACTTTGGTTTTCCATCGATTATTTTCATGAATTTAATTTTCTTTGACTCTATGCCCTCCATTGGAGTCAACTCTTTTGCCGATGCTGGGCACTTGACTTCTACGACCGCGTCTTCACCTATAAGCCCATCCGGCGATGCCGCAAGGAAGGGTAACGCCTTGTCCACCACTAGACCACTGCTATCAACAGTAACAGAATGTTCGGCAGCGAACTGACCTATTGCTATGGGCTCTTTTTCTGTGCCCCACCTTGTATTTGAATTTCCATGGAAATCGCCGTAGCGGATGCGTTCTACTAATTTAGCACAAGATGTTCGTGGCCTTCGCTTACAAATTTCACCTAAAATTGAGGCAGTCAAACGCTTTCTTCTCTGTTCGTACCATGCGATTGACGAACTCTGTCCCATTGTTTGTCGCTCGGTTTCCAATAGGTCCTCCGAATACAAGCTCTGCACGAATGTCCTTTGAGCAGACGCCAATTCATCCACCGACATGTCTGATTGCCGTGGACAAGCAGCATCTGGGCCATAGTCGGCGTCAGCGATCTGGGTCACGAAAGTTTTTTTGCTACCCTTAAAACCCTTTTTTCTAATTTTTATTGACCCCGTCTTATTTTCGCAATATTTTTTCGTGAATTTACCCACCCTTCCTGTCAATTTTTCCTGTACTAATACATGAAATTGTCCACCGGCATTCATTCTCATTACGGCAGAATCGCACCGAGCTCCATATGAATCGCGCAGGGCAAAGTTGACTCTTTTGCCACCTATAGCCTTGGCAACGTGTGAGTTGTATAACTCAGCTACGTTGTTATCCACGTCCCATATGAGGCTCGATGCATGCTCAATGAGTCGATACATTGCCGATTGAATCTTTTGGAAGACACCAGTCAATTTCATGTCCTCGACCCAGGTTAACTTCCCCTGGTTTGGGGTTACCGTCACAGAAGTAACCTCTCTCCGCACATGATCCATGTTCCCCGAAAACATGGTTCGGACTGTTTTTAATATCTTTGCGCAAATCCTCGACTCGAACGTAAAGTGGCTGGTCAACTTGCCCTTTCCTGTAGCGAATTGCGGAAGTTACGGCATATCGTAGTCGCCTCAAGTTTTTGCGCAAATTATAACGTAGGATCACAGTACCAACCTTACGGTTGGTACAGAGATCCCGAAGTCGAGTTCCATAGACGCGGAGAACATGGTTGCGGCATTCAATTTTTTTGACAAGTGCTTCCGGTCCATACGGAAGCGCATCGATAAGTTTTCGGTGAACACTACTATCCCCATCCCCAATTAATTTATCGTATTTAATACCGTGCATTTCTACGCTACACTTAAAACCCTCGACGATAATGTCTGACTCCATCGCGGTACTAGAACCCGTCCAATTTTTCACACATTTATGTTCGCCTACAGATGCCTCGGTATCACCCCGCTTCCTATCACACGTTGAACAATATTTATTTCTTACTCCAATGAATGAAACTTCTCTGGTTTTGAATCTCACTATTACTGATACACCTGATAGAGAGTCATATTTTGTCCTATACGATCTTTTTGCCCAAGACCCATCGGCGACAACCGCTATGCAAGGGTACCCGTCCTCGTCAACGTCACCCGCCTCACGGGCCAACGTAGCTTCTTCCCTACCTGCCTCTAGCATTTGCTCCCGTGAAATGTCGTGATACGTATCGCTAACTATCCTATGAGATTTCTTCCAAGTCTCTTTAGCCATACATGGCATATCTACCGATGCACTTATCTCTGCGAGTTGAGAAAAACCACCACCTGTGGACACTACACCGGATACTATAGCTGCATTGACGCTTGAGGAACCTGAACTAGAATTCTCTGACGTTATTGATTTGACTAAATTACACATACTACATTTGAAGGTGATGGTGGTAATGAATCCTGTCCGGCTTTCGGATATTGGACACATGTCTGCAAAAGTACAATCAAAAGGGGAGTGACGACCAATTTTTGTAATGCTATCTAAAAAATGCCTAATGTCTACTATTCTTCTCCCAGTCAACTCCAATGGGGGACTTGGTTCGGCCTTGGCATTACCGACTACAAGCAAATTTGAATTCATGTCTTCGACAACATTACTTTCGGTCGCAGGCTGGATACTCACGAAATCCTCCTCGGTGTTGTATTCAGTCGTCTCGTCGTCGTTTCTCGCGTACTGTATTGGAGATTCCGGCATTGTCTCCGAGCAAAACAAATCGGTATCCTGAAATTCGTCGGCAAGTACGGCCTCGTTGAACGGAGCAACATCTTTTGTTACCTCTTCCGCCGAAGTCATTACTTCGCGAACCATTTCTCCGTCGTTTTGTTGGCTCGCAGCAATTCTACACGTAAAAAAATTTGGAAATGCATGGACGCGAGAAAAAAAATTTAGCAATAAATCATAATGACCACAAATATAATCAGTAACCAAAATGACCAGGTACCAGGAGACGGCGGATCGAAGAATGCCCAAATTTGCCGCGCAACGATAATTAGGGAATAGCAGATCAGGAATACTTTCACAGTATCACTGTTATATAATATATGTATAGTAAATCTTATCGTCTTGTCATTTTTTTTTTTTCATTTAGTGGCACTTGTCGGGTCTTCTTAAAACAAGCACAAGAAAATACAAGTCGAGCTATATCAATGTTGTAATGGCAATATCGAAATGGGCCGGCCAAGTACCACGTACTGCAATTTTTTTTTTCTTCTCAATTTCAATTTTGATTTCAATTTTTTTTTTGTCATCATTAGTTATGGTATATCAAAATCATCATTGGTGTCTAAATAAATTACACTTGGCAGTAGTATCTGATTTGATAACAGTTTTGTGGGGTGGCCGTTTTGTAGGTAATGTATGCATGTATGATTACCCCAGAAGTACGTCAAGTTTATTTCTAAAAACAAAACGCGCGTATTTTAGTGGCCTAATACGTACGCGCCGTATTTACTTTGTATGGAAAATTCTGCCAGATACATTGTAATTTCACATCTCTAGATACCAGGTTCGATTCCTGGCTCCGTCGTTAATTTTTCGAAATCACCAGTTTTTCAAATTCATATCTCCCAACAATGAATTTTCTCGTAACTAATGATACTGCACATCCGCATATCATTCATTCAACCGCTTTGACCGTCTTGCGTGTGCTTCCCATTGGAAGCGTAAGATTCCAACATGTAAACATTAGACTGGGCCAAAAAAATTGACTATTTTTTTTTTTGAAAAAAAATATTGAGAATATCATTCAGTATGGCAAAAAAAAATTTCATGAAATTTTAAGCCCTTAATATTAACTTTAAGAGGTCTATCATCGCTATTTGTGATTTTTAGGAATAATTTGATGTTTTACGTCAGAACTGTCGAAATATTGAAGTGAAAAAATTTATGTTCACTTATCCCTTTATAAAATTAAATTCCCCACAAAAAAGGTCTGATTATAGATTTTTGTCAGACAAGCCGTTTCCGAGTAATTAAGCTTAATAAATTGATATAATTTCTCGATTTGACTTTTTTAATTTGGAATTTCCAGACTAACGAATCAATGAATGTATAAAAGAGATCATGACAGATTCTTAAAGGAAATTGATTGTTCTACAAAAAAGATCTCTTAATATTTTTTCCTCAATTTAATTTTTCAAAAGGTATTCTCAATTAAAGTTAATATTAAGGGATTAAAATTTCATGAAATTTTTTTTTTGCCATACTAAATGATATTCTCAATATATTTTTCAAAAAAAAAAAAATTGTCAATTTTTTTGGCCCAGTCTAGTAAACATTCATCTTCATACATTCTTACATCGGGTGCTCAAGAGACGAAAACTTTTTATTTATTGTAATTTTACCTTGGATACTTGGGTAGTCACAATAAGTGATCAGAATATTCCTTATGATCGACAAAGTGTAAACACTAATGCAAATAGCCGAATAGTAATTTCGATCATTTAACCTGAACACGTAACAAATTGATGACACATTTTAGCGACTAATGCAAACCGGGCTAGTACCACACGTCTCAACGCATTCTAGTTTATGTTTTCATACGTATAAAAAAACTTGAGAATGAATTTGTACTGCTATTATGAACAGCAATATCGGCTCTTGAAAGTACTTTCTCAGATCAAAGCCCTGCGATTGTTCGTACTCATGTGATTGAATCTCGAAGTCAGAGAGGGTGCGACATCAATCATATAAATAATTCAATTTACCTCATTTTTTCCTAAAATTTAGCCAAAATCTTTATGCCGGGTACTTTCTTCTTCTTCACAGACAGATTCCTTCTCTTCTTAGCTATCGCGGGAATAAATACTGACTCGAAATAATAAAAAACACGGTAGAAAAACACGAGCAAAAATAAAAGCGCGGAACACTATCCACGTGCCGAGCGACGAGGATTCGAACGAGGGGAATTGTAGTGGGGGGTTTGGGTCTACTCTCCTCGCCTGTAATTCGCATGGTCGCCGACCAACGCGGTCGTGGCGCTAGCAGCCGCCCGCCTTTGGCGCGAAAAATTTGCTGTTTTATGCTCCGTGATTTTCCTTCTCATTTCTTCATTTTTGAAGATAATTAGGTTCTTAGGGAGTCATTTTGAAGATAAACAATGGATCTGTGTCGCCTGTTTCGCCGAATTTCGAAAAAAAATTCACTGTCCGCTGTGTCTCACTTTAAAGATAACCTACTTTCAAGTACGTTTTTCGCAAATCTGAGAGCGAAATCGAAAATTCGGCAAAAAAGGCGACACAGATCTATTCTTTATCTTCAAAATGACCCCCTAAGAACCTAATTATCTTCAAAAATGAGGAAATGAGAAGGAAAATCGTGAGTCTCTGTTCGCGCGCGCTCGTCGAGGCATAGGCAACGCCCTTCACGCATCAAATAATTGTTCGCTCACAAATCTGTCCCCTATCGCGGAATGTCTGTACGATTCCGGGTTGGCATGATAGCCGCACCATGTTCCGCAATTGTCACGGTTATTGAAACAATGGGATGGAATGTTTCTTATTCCTTTGCCCATTTCGACAGGATCACCGATATTTTGAGCTACGCAATAATTAAAGCAGTTTCGGAGATATTTTATTGCACCAGCAGTGAGCTCCTTGTGATTTTTTTTCATTTTGTAGAGTTCATTTACTACCCCTTTGCTTGTGTGATTTTTATCAGAATGTTTGATAACTTCATGATGACTAGCCGCTCGTACTGATCCTATCGCGCTACTATCGTTATCTCCGATCATGATGCCTAATTGAACGTGACACGTGTCGAAAATCGAATTTTGGGTTGCTAGATGCGCAGCAGCTGCAGACTCCATTGCCCTAGCTGAACCTTTAAAATTTAGTCTGCAGTCATGATCGCTAGAGTCGTGTCCTCGATCACATTTTCGGCATTTTCTATTTTTAGAAATGTACGTAAGGACTTTCTTTGTAAAAAATCCGACGAGAGCCGCAGATCCCGTAAGACTGTCGTAGTTACGTCCAGCGCCTCTAGTTGTCCATCCCATATCGAACGAAGCCGCAATACGTACTATATTATCTGGTTGAATGTCCGTAAAGTTTCTTGGATTTCTTTCGCATGAAGTTGGAAATAGGAAATTCGTAGCGAGATGGGACGGCCTGTACAAAAATCCTTTCAAATTTATTTACGAATTTTATTTGCATCAAAATATTAATTCATTCCATTTCCATTATATTTTTTATTTCCATTTCAAATGATAATGATAGTTATTATCATTTAATTACAAAAACTTATATTTTAATTTAATGTTTATTTCAATTATTTAGTTTGATAATAATAAAATAATTAAATTTATGAATGTAGAAGAATTCCGAATTTGAAAAGTCTAAGAAATTTAATTTCCACAAAAAAAAAATTTTTTGAGAAATTATGAAAATGATTACAAAATCTTTATAATTACAATTTTTCGTGGTATATGTATACCTAATAACTATTATTACATTGATATAAACAATGTCAATTGTACAATTTTGTTTTTCTATAAATATTGATTCAAGAATTCTAACGACGTAGTTTATCATACGAAGTTAATGCACGCATGAAACTTGACTGTTCATTTTCTAATCGAACCCGACACTAAATTCAAACTTGTCGAGTGCTTCCACAAAATTCCCCATAATGCTCTATTTCATAAAAATTTTCAGACTTTACAAAATCTTTTATCCTGACATTTTCTCAAATATTTTTGATAGCTTGGCAAACCCGAAGCACACTGACATTGGAAACTTACAAAAGATTTTTTAATTTGTCGACATTCTGAATGGTCAGTTCTCGCTCCATGAGAGTTGCTGCGATGCAGCGTTCTCGAGCCATTTCTTCTGCCGCAGTGCCTACTTCTATTTCATGCGTCTTATAACAATTCACATGAAGTGGAGGAATATTCAATGAAGCCAGTATTTTGTTGATATGCGTGTTGTCCATACCACCATTCAGAGCTCCTAGAATAAATAATTGAATTTTCTTACTGACGACGATTGATATCGTAATATGTGTTACTTTTTTTGAAGACCATATATCATCTTACCCATTGCTGCTCTGGTATTGACATCGTAATGTTTACTCGTTTTGGCTCGTGTACTCTGTTTTTCAACTTCGTGTGTTTTATCAGTGGCAAATCTGATTTTTCCTCGGCAATTTTCACATTGAACCGTGAATATCGACGCTAATCCGATTCGCGTTTCATCGACTATGTTGCTCAGAGGAACCACTGCATCACATTTGTGACATTTGCAGAAAAGAAGTTTAGACACAGTTTTCAAGTGCATAATACGTCGGCCTTCGAGGTTATCCGATTCAGTTGCGCTTTCTTTGAGGTTAACTTTTTCTTTTCTGCATCCGTAAACGCTCCTCAAATTTTTTCCCACTTTCACAAGTCGCAATTGTGAATTGTACACTTTTTCAGTAACCCGTTTTCCTTTCCAGAAAAACGCTTTCTTCTTCGAATTTTCTTCCATTGTTTAAGAGCTTAACGTGCAAAGCATGGAAGCAAGAGAAAAATACTAACACATGGCTGCGGCTGCGGTACGCCGTCGGGCGTCGCCGCCGTCGGGCGTCGCGCCTGGTTGCAGCGTTGCCAAACTTATCGAAGGGACTACGCTAGTCGTAATAATTTTTCTTTTGACTAACTCGGTACCAGATGAACTTCCTTAACTGAATTCAACTGAGTAAAATACGTCCCACCTAATGTTTTCGTTTTTTAAACCACTTTTGGACCATAAAATGTGGGCAATATGGTTAGTATGTTTCCAACAATTATTGTTGTTGGCAAAATACTTTGCAAGTGACTAAAAATGAATATTTACACGAGGAGTTCGCGTAAGCGGACTGAGAGCGAATGTTTGTTTGCGGGGTAACAACTGTACCCATTTTTTATCGATTCTCATCTAACATTGAGGTTATGGCGCAAAATAACCACAGCTTTTACTGGGAAAAAATATTTGGAAATTTTCCAATGCAAAATCGGTTTTTTCGACATAAAAAAGTTCTGCTTCGAAGATCGGTTGGTTTCACCTGCTACATTTTTTTTTTAGTGTTTCTCTGCAAGACCGTATTTCTTTCCAATGCAAGTTCTTCCTATTATCTTTGCTCCTATAGTACTAAGGTATTTAGCGTATTCTCTATCTTGCAAAACCTTCTGTGAATCTTGCGTTTATTCACAATTATACATTCTTTCGAAAATCATGTTTGAAGGTTTCTCTGTGAATCTTCTGAAATTTTTAGACATGTAAATTATTAATTCTATTATTTTTCGGTAGCGCTCTCGTATATTGTCTCTCGTAATTTACTGTAATTAATATTCTGTCGTTTGAGATACCGATTTACGTAAATCATTTATTGACGTCAATCTTTCGCATTCCAAATTAAAATCTATGGTTAAGTCGGTCTTACTCTTCTGTTACTAACGTCCAAGCTATCGTCAATTTTTCTAACTATTTATTTCTACTCAAGTTCTCACTCTCATTTCAAACCAACAAACTAATAATTATGGTAGTGTCGTTCTTTGGAAATTGGATAAAATCATGTCGCCCGTTGACGTGTAGTCTTCAATGAGCTTCTACATTATATCGCTTCTTCCCCACTACGTTCAGTTCTCTTTGTTAACTATCGTCGTTGTTAACAAATTTTATATAACAAATATTAACTACCGTTTAACGTTATCCTATCGAAAATCTTGTGTACTATTCTTAACTTACGGATTGTTGCTATTTTTCGTAAACTGACTTGATCGATTCAAAGCTTATAAAATTTAATAAAATTTGATTAACTTGTTAATTTCACCCCCTATTTAGTAGAGGTACTGAGTACTATTCACAATATATAAACTTAAATATTTTTTTTTTTTTCAAATAATTCTAGCCCAGAATGAAGTAAAATATTTTTTATAGTAGTTTAAGTTTATGTAATGTATAAACTAAAATATTTTTCTTTATTCTGGGCCGGAATTATTTGAAAAAATTTTTTTTCAATTATTGCGATCCTTTCACGTCAGCATTCTCTGTGTGACGTGTCTCAAATAATTTTTTCAGGACCCCAAAGACTTTAGTGAGAGAAAAAAGTCAATAACCTAGATTCAAAACTTATTTAATGCGATTTTTCACTGTTTTTTTACAAAAAAAGATTCAGGATATCCTAGCACTTGAGCTACAACACTCCCCTTTTAAGAATCTCTGTTTTTTTGGTACAAAATAACAATTTAGCCCTGCGACCCCATGAAAATCCAAAAATATTTCATTTTGAAACACCCTAATGTACATGTACGCATACATCTTCATTATAATATAATAATGAATGGATGCATTGAGTATAGATAATTCTTCACGGCTATATGAATTATACACGCGTACATCAAATTTTATTTACGATTATTCTTCTACGTGGGGATATATTATACCCTCTTTCTATATTGAACGCGAATTCGTATAGATATACAAGAATTTAATAATGTTAATATATCATTTTCGTGGCGTTCAATGATAAAAATGAATATTCATATGCATACATAATATATGTATATGATTGCCTCAAGATATCAAATGAGAAATAACCAGACAACTTTTTGATTAGTCAGTTTCTATTGTATTTACTAATGGTGTGTAATGCACTTTTGTAATACCGTTACATTTATAATCCCAACAAAATGACGTAATAAGCTCTCGACTATGAAATTCTTTGAAAGTGAATTCTCGATTGGGAGGTAAGCCCTCTACTTGAGAGAAAACCCTCTACTTGGGGGTAGACCCTCGACTTGACAGTAAACCCTCTACTTGGGAGTAAACCCTCGACTTGGGAGTAAACCGTCGACTTCGAGGTTTACCCTGAATTACGGGATACGAATTTACTCCTTGGAGATTAAGGGTTATTTTGGGGGTTATTTTGAGTGTAAAATTGTTGGTTTTTTCCGCAAAAGTGTACTATCTCTTTGCAACATATTGTGAGATATAATCTTGTTTTGCTCAAACAACGAACCATTTTGAATTACATAGTGAAATTGATATCTCCTCCCTTTTTCTAGCACAGCTAAACAGTAAAAGTTATTATTATGTACTATCTTTTTAAAAAAAATTGTAGGATGCGATTTTATTTTGCTTAGGCGCCAAACTGTTTTGAATGATGTAGTAAGATTAAATTTTTTTTTTTTTTTTTCAGCACAACTAAACAGTGAAACTGCGTCTCCAGAATCGTTGGGTTTGGAACGAATGCCGGCGGAAATGTATGTCCCAAACCAGGAACAATGGCTTGAGCTACGGGCGCCTAGGCGGTGCAATTTGTTTTGTAACGAGTAAAAAGGACTAAACAAATCTGCAATATTTTTCGTATATCTGGTGAATCTGCAATATATATTGTATATTCCGTATTTGTATGGAGATTACTGAGATTACCGTTGTGTAAAATCAAGACTAGTGTAGTATTATTGATGCTCCCTAAAAAATAATCATGTATGATATGAATAGATACCATGATTTTCAAAACATAACAGTCGACGCTAAACTCATTATCAATACTAAGCACGACAACTGTGGAAAGAAGTAGAATGTATCTTATGACAAACATTTTTTCTAAGTGTTCGGTCTCTCTTTGCGCTCATAACTCATTATTCGACTCTCCTATCTGAAAGCGCCTTGATTTCTTCATATTGTACCGGCCGAAGGTTGACGATCTAAGTACTTTGTATTATGCTGAGGATATGTTTATACATATATAGATACAGTGGTAGCGTCTTTTACTGAACGTACAGATGCGTATCTCGACGCACACACCTCTTACCCTGCTACCCCTTGCCGTTTTCAAACAGTGTTGCCAAATTACCTACATTGCACATACTAAACAATCTCTCGATCATCTTGTGCATACCGTAGGACCTCCTTTCATTTCCAAATTCCTGACATTGTACTCTGCTTCCTGCACTCATTTACGCTTTATATGTATATTCTGCTCATTCCAAATTCCGTCTCATATATCTTTTATCTGAACACTTCGTCTTCACCTCTTGACCTACGCATTTTTTTCTGCGATTCTCTAATTACTTGATATCTTGCATACGATTATAATCGAGAAACTACTAAGTATCAATCACCTCCAAAACCCATGTTTACTATGAATACCTTAATCACAAATCCTGATTCTGGTTATTCTTAAACGCAAAATCAAAGTTGAACCTAGTCGCGCTTCCAATGTTTGCTGCTCATGAACAATCGACCCTTAAGTTGTCACACTTGAAAAGTAAAAGAGGGCAATTTCTATCAAAATTCACTCTTTGAAATATGACCAGTAAAAAACAATAGTACTGTATCTAATAGAATTCCGTAGAATATGCTTGTAACTGCGTATTGCTAAACTCAATTATGAAAAAAGTGCGTCGTAGATTGGAAAATTTTCGTCTCTGGTTGAGATATTTCATAAGAATTGATCAATTACATGATTATTATACCTTTGGTATCACAATTTAAATGTACCTGCACTTATACAAAAGTTTTGCTGTGTAAGATTTGGTTCTTAACTGTTTATGTACATTTACCGAATAAAAATGCTGAAAATAATATTAAAATACATAGATTTAATGTGCCGATTAGAAACGCAGCTTTTTTAATGACGTTTTGATACTACCAACGTAACAACTACTGTAACGAGCTGGCCAGTACCATTACTCTAGCAGCTGAGACGTTTCCATGAGTAGAATGACCGAGTAATCCCGAGGTAAGTAATGAGAGAGAACGATATCGCATACACGTACATGGACGACACGACGGCGATGACGGCCAAGACGACGATAATACTACACGTCCGACGATTACGCCATCGCTCTTGACTGGTCGGTTTTCGATAAAGTCCAAGAGCCAGGGGCCGCAGACCGTATACGTTTTTCATTTACTTTCTTATATGTGCCATACATGAAATGGGGACGCGTTAATCCAATCGGCGTTCCTATAGTGTCATTCAGGTATGAAAAGTGTAAAAATCTACCCTAGCTCAACGTCATAGCGACAAGGAGGCCATTTGGATATTTTGAAATACTCAATCACTGTTATCTCTCTATCTAATAAAAAAGTCCTGAACAAATGAAGAAAAAAGTAGCAACAGGTGAAGAAGATTATAATAACAATAGTATACGTATGAAGTTAGCGTTGGAGTGAGATGCCGAAAACAAAACAAAAAGCATCTAACAAACAAAACTTCCTTTGACAGCTATCATCGGCTGTTTATGACAGTCTTTGACAAATATCTTTATGGGTATCTATTTCTGATACGCGAAAAATAAACATGCAAACGAGAATTATCAAGATCATTCCCGGCGGCAATTGTTTTTTTCGCGCGCTGGCGTATTGTGTATACGGCACTCAAGATCGACACGCAGAGGTGAGACTGAGTATCGTTTCAAATATATTGTAACGTACTTTGACGTTACGTTAATAAAATATGGATCCGCGAGTTTACTTATTATCAAATCAAAAGAAATCAAGAGCGTGAATAAAATATCGTGAAAAATGCTTTTAATGCAAGATAAGTGTTTCTCGTTTAAAGTCTGAAACAAGACTGTTTTTACAATAATGTTGGTTGGCGCAGCAACCTTATTCTTTTTAAAGACATGAGAGGTTTATAAACGTCTTTTATCTATGCCGACTACTAGATCATTAAAGAGGGGGCAAAACGGGTGATTTCACCCTTTGTAACACTACTCCCCCCCGAGGAAAAGAGTCGTCCCGACTCAGGGAAGATAAAACAATTATAAAAGTAGTCTAGTAGTCAGTGCTCAAAGGTGAGTTGGAGCTGTGGCTCTAAAAATTTAAGAACTCCCTTTTTTACTATCTGGCATTTGCCCACAGTCTCAAGGTAAACCACAGAAAACCTTGAGCAGATAGTTGAGCGTTAAATAATCTCAAAAATTTATGTGCCATGTTTTATAAAGGTTAGTGTTATTGAGTGTTATGTGGCTTCATGAATTCAAAGTTATCAGCAACGGCCCAGATTGATGTCAGAAAGAAATTCAATCTTCTTCATGAAGGATCCCTCCGAAACAGGTTCGGATGAAAACATCGAAGCGGGAACCGACAATTCCAGGACCAAATAAGATAAAAACAGACTTCTCTTCATAGGAAATAAGGAAATAGTGGGGTGACTGATCTTAATCTTCTTTAGAAATAGTTCACCCTAGAGTTTTGGAAGGACAAATGTGAGTGATGGTATAACAATTCAAATTCACTAAGTGAATTTGGGAGAATACTTGAATAAAATAAATTGAATATGTATTCAAAAGAAAAGAAACGATCTTATCTGAATCATTTCTGCGTCCTTCTTCAAAATAAGACCACCAGTCATCTTCAGGAATCGGGGAAAAATTGGATGGGAAAAGGCTGTGTCAAGTAACCTGAAAAAGTACTCACAAAAACTGACACTTAAGGTTAGTAAAATGTGAAAATCAAGCAATCGCTCATCGACCTCGAAAAATAATCGTGGCTCTTTTCACATTAATAAACCAAAGCCTATCCGACACAAAACTCGATTCCAGAGAAGAAGTTTCTAGAAAGAAACAAAACCTTCAGGAAAACAAGAGATCTCTTGAAAACAAACAACCTCTTATTGAAAACATCAGATCGTTGTGGTTCTCCGGCCGGCACGGACGCCGGCCGGGGCGTCCTCCCATTTTTTAAACAATTTCCTGCCGCCCCAGACCTCGTCGATAGTGTGTCGGACAAGGCCACTTCCCTGTTGCTCGGCACCCCATCGACGAAGCGCGAGCCCGAAGAAGGTACTTGACCAAGACTCGAGACTGATCGACACGACAACTGTCCCTGGAGTCGCGTTGAAATCTGGCTCCTTCTCAACGATAGTAAATGTAAGCTCTTTGAAAAGTTTATTAATCAAAAGAAATGATTCAATCCTAATTCAAAAGATCTAAATGAAAAAATTAAACCCATCTTAAAATCACTCTCTCTTATTTATAGAGCAACGCTTGAAGCAACATTAGGTTCGACGTAGTAAAATCGAGCCGACCAAAACCCGATTTCGTCTAAGCGTCATCACGCCTTAAACCTACAAAATGGAGACCAGCTACGCAAAATATTGATTGCAAGAAAATGAATTTTCAAACATAACCTTTCACAATCTTTATGTTTTTCAATAAAGAAAATCTATCTTATCATTTTTTTTATGTCTTTTACTTAATTAAGTGTATGCCTTAATAAAGCAAGTACAAGTTAACTATATACTATCCGCATGTTAAGGAAATACAAAAATCTTCAAAAACTTGATCGGCCGTAGCTTCTGCATTGATAACTAAAACAGGAGCCGATAAAGAAGAAAAGGTTTGTTTTACTAGCCAATCTTCATGAACCTCATGAATAGTTTTGAGTAGCTCTAAGGAAATACTCGATTCTTCCTCACGAGAACGGGAACTAACTCGAGCAAAAGAAGTTTCTGGGGAAACTCGCAAATAAACAATCAAATCTACTCTGAGCTCAGACGAGCGAATGAGAAGATCAAAATTTTTCGTCAATAAATGAGATTCGAAGTCGCGAAAATTACCTTACCTTCGACGAGCTTCTACAAAACAATTGCTACTGTATATCGATCTTTCCATCACCTTTACAGGCAATGAAGTCATCTGCAGATGTCTATCTAACATAACCATTTGAGCGAAATGCTGAAAATAATAGCTATAACGATCTGGGTTCTGATACATCAAATCTAAAGGAATAATTCCAGCTACATTTCGATATTCTTCAAGAGGTTCTAAAAGTGTACAGACCTGGCGATCTGCTTAAAACCTCTTAGTGAAAGTTGTTTTTCCGCATCCGATATTTCCTTCAATAATAATCGTAAGCGGTCGAGTTTTACTCAAACGAATTCCAAAAGGTAAATTCTTCTCCCAATCGATGACCGACTGTAAAGAAGGTCAAGTCGATCACAGTCGTCAAGGGTGTTCGTTTGAAGATCTAACCTCGAAGGATGTTCCTGGTCTTGGAGAGACTGTTCCAGGTTGATCTTCTTCAAATGGAGCAAGTCGATCCAAGTGAACCACTTTCTGACGCCAATGAGGAGATCTTCGGATTCTATAAACAACATCATTTATCCGGTTAACTACTAAGTAAGGGCCTTCCCAATTTCTTTGTAGCTTTGGACATCGTCCTTTCTGTCTTCGAGGTTGAAAGAGCCAAACGGAATCTCCAGGATTAAATTTTAAATCTCTGGCTCGAATATCATAACGAGTTCTCAATTTATCTGAAGCCATAGACGTTGTTGTAATAAGAAGGCATAATCTGTTTGATGCTGTCTTTGCACAGGAACAGGGCCTTTCTCTAAATCTGACGGAAGTCGAAGATTTCTTCCAGTAAGCATGAGGGCTGGCGTCTGCTTTGTCGTCTCATGAATCGCAGATCTGTAAGATAAGAGGAAAAAAGGGATCCAGGAGTCCCAGTCTCTCTGATTCTGTTCTACGAAGGACGACAAATATTGTAGCAAAGTCCGATTCAGACGCTCTATCATGCCGTCAGATTGCGGATGCAAAGGAGTTGTACGAGTTTTTCTAACCCCTAAAATCTGAGTAACCTCTTTCATTAAGGTTGACTCAAAATTTCGGCCTTGATCAGTATGAAGTTCTAGAGGAACTCCGTGTCTACAAATAAACTCTTTAACGAATGCCTGTGCTACAGTAGAGGCTTCTTGATCAGCGAGAGGAACCACTTCAGGCCACTTAGTAAAATAATCAGCAATAACCAAAGCATATTTATTTCCAGAATGGGTTATCGGAAGAGGTCCGAGAATGTCCATCGCTATCCTTTCAAATGGAGCTCCCACGTTGTAAATTTCAAGAGAGCTTTGTCCCTTCGCTTGAGGTCCTTTCTTTGCCGTGCAGATTCGACATCTTCGACACCAATCTTCAACGTCCATCCGGCAACGGGGCCAAAAGTAGAAGTTGCGAATTCTGCCCAGAGTTTTATTTGACGGAAAGTGTCCGCCTGCAGGAGAATCATGATAAAGAGCAAGAATCTCTGGAACTCGTGACCTGGGAACCAAAAGTTGCCACCTGATTTCTTTCAAGTCTGCAGATTCCCATTTTCGGTATAAAATTCCATCAATCCAAAGAATAGAGTCCCATTGAGCCCAATAAATTTTCAAATCTGGCTCGGCTAAAGATATATCCTGCCAGTCTGGGCGAGTTTCTGCTTCTTTCCAAGACTTCACTTGATTCAAAGTGTCGTCCTCTTGTTGCGATTTTCTCCATTCCTCCTGGTTATTTTCGAAAGAAATCTTCCGTATTATAAGAGAGGGGTCACGATTTTTCTCTAATCGTGCACACTGTTTACACTCTGGCATGTCCTCGCAGGGTCTACGAGAGAGAGCGTCGGCGTTTCCATGATGAATTCCTGCTCGATGACGAATATCAAAATCGTACTGACCGAGCCTTTCTAACCATCTAGCTACCTGACCTTCGGGAGACTTAAACGAAAGTAGCCACCTGAGAGAAGCATGATCTGTACGTATCAAAAATTTCCTACCGTACAGATAATGGTGAAAATGTATTACGGTCTTAACGACAGCTAAAAGCTCTCTACGAGTGACACAATAATTCTTCTCGGTTTTACTCAAAACTCTGCTGAAATAGCTTATCACTCTCTCCTGACCTCCCTGAATTTGTGACAGAACCCCGCCTATTCCTGAAAGAGAGGCATCCGTATCTAAAATAAACGGAATTTCGACCTCAGGATAAGCTAAAATCGGCGGAGAAATAAGATTTTCTTTTAATTTCTTGAAAGCCTCTTCGCATTCCGGGGTCCAGTCAAAAGGAATCTTGATTCCGGTCAAATGACGGAGAGGTTTAGCTATACTAGCGAAACCGTTTACAAATCTTCTGTAATACGTACAAAGGCCTAAAAAGCTTTGAATTTGTTCTTTATTCTTAGGTGTCGGCCAAGAAGAAACCTTCTCTATTTTGGATGGGTCGGTCTTCACACCTTGTGCTGAAACGATATGTCCAAGGAAGCCTACTTCTTTCTGGAACAGATGACATTTTTTCGGGCTCATTTTCAGACCTGCTTGCTTCAGCCTAACGAAAACTTGTCTGAGATTTTGAACTTCTTCTTCAAAGTTCTTGCCAAAAACGATTATATCGTCTAAATAAACGAGGCATATTTTGCCAGTGAGCCCATGGAGAACAGCCTCCATCATTCGTTCAAAGGTAGCCGGGGCATTACTCAAACCAAACGGCATAACCTTGAACTGCCATAATCCTCCTAAACCCGTAACAAAAGCTGTTTTTTCTTTATCTAGAGGATCCATTTAGACCTGCCAGTATCCGCTCTGAAGATCTATGGTGCTGAACCAAGTTGCACCAGCTATCAGGTCGAGTGTCTCTTCGATTCTGGGTAGAGGGTAAGAATCTTTCTTCGTTATATCGTTCAGCTTCCTATAATCGATACAAAATCGTTTGGATCCGTCCTTTTTGTGAACAAGAACGATTGGCGAGGCCCAGGGACTAGACGATGGTTTAATCACATCGTTCTTTAGCATGTCTTCCACAAGCTTCTTCACCTCTTCTCGGGCGTTGAGAGCGAGTCTTCGAGGAGCTTGTTTTATTGGTGAACTCTCTCCGACGTCAATCTTGTGCTTGACAGAAGTACATCGGCCCTTATCACCACTATCTTTGGCGAAAGAATCTATAAATTCTAACAAAAGAGATTTAAACGATTCTACCTGAGCTGAATTTAACGAAATCGAAGATTTCTCAACAAGGCTCTGTAAATGTAAAGGGAAACGTTGTTGCAAATCATCCTCCGAAAGTTCTATTTCTCTAATTCTAGGAGGAGTCCAATAAATTCCATTTCTATTTGTACAAAGAGTTATTTCGCGATTGTTTGAAGCTAGTGAATTTCTCTTAGTCGAGATAACACAGTTATGAGCTGTGAGAAAGTCTATTCCCAAAATACCTTCATCCTCTACATCTGCTATAAAAACCTTATGTGGAGAGTCGATACACCCAAAAAGGTTAATTTGGACAGCAATCTGTCTCAAAACCGGGGTCGTCTCTCCAGTGGCTGTTCGCAGAGAAAAAGAGGGAACAATCTGGTCATCGGATTTAAAGAGATCCGATCGAACCACGGTTACTTCCGCGCCCGTGTCTATTACCCATAGACAATCGACGCCATTAACAGTACCACGCGCGTAAAGACCAGACTGTCGTAGACTTCTAATTAAAAACTGTTCTCTACGAGGGCTTTCACTTCTAACAATCTGCGATGATTTTCGCCCTGACAAATCATCTGAAATTAGTTTTTTGGGTGAGTTCCTGTTGAAGAACTCGATTGAGGATTTGCTTCCCCTATTTCTATATTTCTCTTACGCCAATTATAAGAGTCTGGATTCGAGCCTTGCATCGGTTTTCCACTAATTTTTTCAATTAGAAAACAATGATTGGCGTCATGGCCTGTTTTTTTACAAAATATACAAGTCAAGCCGGTTTGACTTGTCATGACCGTGTTCTTATTTACACGCTTGTTTTTCTGGTTTTGAAAAGAACCTCGATTTCTTGGTTTAAAATTACTATTGTTATTTTTATTTCTATAATTTTGAGGTTTTGGCTCCTCCGAGTGTTCAAAACTTTGTCTTTCTGAGGTGTTTTCGGACACCTCAATCCGACGAAGCTTGCTCTACCCAAAATATTGTTTCCTCATTGCCTCCACCTCGAGGGCTTTGGCCGTTGCCTCCCGCAGAGAAGTGAGGCCCGATGTTCCAACGGCCATTTTAATTTCTGGATCATTGATTGCATTTAAGAAAGCTTGTGTTGCTAATAAATTACGAGACGGCTCGTGATCTGGCAAAGCTATACGAGAAAGCCGTTCAATATCTTGATTAAGAGACGCGAGGTCTTCGTCTCGTTTTTGTCTTCTTGTCTGTAATTGAGCCGTGTACAGTTTCGTCAAGTGGTCATTTCCATATCTCAATTTGAGTGCAGAACTAAGTTTCTCATAATCGGAAATTTCTTCCTCAGACAATGCCGTTAAAACATTCAAAGCCGGCGTTCGAAGACAAGAGGCAAGACTGTGGGCCCTCATGGCGGAGTCCCACTGGTTATGTTCAGCAATCGTATTAAACTGACGTTCATAATCTGCCCATGGAATCTTTCCGTAAAAAATTGGCGGTTTTAAAGGATAGAGAGGTTTCTCATTAATCTGAGAAGCAACCCCAGGAAATCTCGAATTATTTAATTGATTTAAATGAGAATATCGAGGCTGAACCTGAGACAGAGGCTCGGAAAAACCAACCTCATTATTTACTCTTGTTCTACTAATTGGAGATTCATCTACCCCCCTAATAAAAGGCACAGACCTTGATTCAGGAACATCCTGGGATCGTCCTGGATGTTGGACCTCCTGAACAGTAGGAACGGGTACAGGAGAGGGAACAGGAGAGGGAAGCGGAGTAACAACTCTGGAACCTCGAGGGGTGACAGCCGGTTCTCCTGAGCCATTCACCTGATGAACAGCCTGAAGAGCTGCCACAGTTGTCCGGAGTAGTTCATGAAGACTAGTCTCGGAACGCTCCTGAGCTTCTCTATCTAGCCTCCGCTGCTCCAACTGAGAGGCAAGCTCCCTTTCTCGCTGTTCTCATTGCTCTTGAAGCAACTGGACAAGTTGTTGTTGTTGTTGACTAGCCGTATCCAGAAGCTGCCGTTGATATCTTTCGGCGGCTTCTTGTTATTGGCTCATAATCCTTAGCAGGTCGATTAGTGAGACTGAGACCATCGTAGGAACAGGTAAAGAGTCCATTGAAGGTGCACAAATTGTCTCGGGAACCCGCGGATTTTCGGTGATGGAATGTTCTTGTCCGCCACTTTCCCGACGACGAGAGCGTGTCAAACGACTGCTACTCATAGTTTATTTCACGCACTGAATCGACTCGATTAATAAGAACTCAAGATCCCGCTTCTGACACCAATGTAACGTACTTTGACGTTACGTTAATAAAATAAGGATCCGCGAGTTTACTTATTATCAAATCAAAAGAAATCAAGAGCGTGAATAAAATATCGTGAAAAATGCTTTTAATGCAAGATAAGTGTTTCTCGTTTAAAGTCTGAAACAAGACTGTTTTTACAATAATGTTGGTTGGCGCAGCAACCTTATTCTTTTTAAAGACATAAGAGGTTTATAAACGTCTTTTATCTATGCCGACTACTAGATCATTAAAGAGGGGGCAAAACGGGTGATTTCACCCTTTGTAACAATATTATACTGGCAAACATGTCAGCAGAAGTAATGAAACAGAACGCGAGGAGAGTTATATCAGAGAAGAAATAGGTTCTTTCGGATCCTGTAAATCCTTGATCCGGTTAACCACTAGGTAAGGGCCTTCCCAGTTTCTTTGTAGTTTCAGACATCGTCCTTCTTCGCGGTTAAAAGAGCCAGACAGAATCTCCGTGATTTAATTTTATATCCCTGGCTCGAATATCATAACGAGTTTTTAATTTGTCTGAAGCCATAGAAATTCTACTTATAGCAAAGCTATGAATTTCTTCTACTATGGGAAGAATAATAACTATCGCAAACTAAGTCGCCAAATGCAATTGGGGATGCATGGCATCGGGGGTTTTGTACATGTGAGTGGATTCGTTTACGAAAACAATCTGAGCAGACCTGCATACGGAGCCAATAGCAATATCGGGTTGATCAGAAGCAACCGATCAACAGTTGCAGACTTGTCATCAAATCAGCGTAAATAAATTCACCTGTCTAACAGACACTGTACAAAAAAATAGTGAGGCTTGAAGCTCCGAACAACGAGGCGCGTAGCGCCGAGGTAGGGTTGGCGCGAAGCGCGCAGGGGCGAAGCCCCTAGTTGAAACTAAAAAAAAAAACAATGGCAGACAGCAGTAGTTATATAAGGGGGGTTCTGGCTCAACCTGACTCACCAACCTCATATGGTGCTGCAGGACGCGCCTCGCCTGTAGTCGGTTTGTTACCGGCCCAAGCTAACATGCAAGATGGCTGACTAGCATGCAAGATGGCGGACGAGATGACGGGGCATGTAGTTGGTGCGTTACCGACCTAACCTAACTTTTTTTTTTTTTTTTTTCCAGCGGCGAAGGGGAAATCTTCAAAAGACATCCGGTTGTTCCGATGGATGCCATTGGATAGTGCCGGATTTTCACCGGCTAAAACCCCTCCCGCCGCTTATCACCCAGGACGAGGCGGAACTGCTTTCGCATTACTTCACCTCGTCCCTGTGGCCGGCCTGTTGTCATGACCTCTCTCTCCATCCCGTGGTTTGACCCACTGCCGACGAGGAAACTTGCCCTCGCATGCTCTTCGCCGGTCCCTCAACACCCACACCTCCGCTCCCGTTACACCTACATATAATGCCCTATCTACTTTAATAGTTATTTGTAATATGCTTCCAACCCCCGTTTATTCGCAATAGCGTTATCACTTATTTACTACTTGTTAGTGTCTAGTATCTACTTTAGTTATTTGTTATATTTACTACTTGTTAGTGTCCAGTTGTCTAAGAGTGTTTAGCTTAACTGCTCCACTTGTCCGTAATACTCCGCGTACATGCGGCACACGACCTACTGCTGGCTCGGAATTTGCTGACGCAGGGGTTCTGAGCCGGCCCGTCTACACCTGCTTCTGTGGTTAGCTTCACCACCTGTCAATTATTATTAGCTATCTACGCAAGCGTAGTTTCCTATATTAACAATAGTTAATAATTAACGATCAACAAATAATAATTTATAATTACCACTTTCTGGTATTAATATATTTACTATTTGTTCCTACACCTACTACACCTACTGTCCCTACTGTTAGTCATGTGAGCATTGTAAAATAATATATAATGGGTGTCTCTATATTAATTATTATTCACTTACGCCTGGCCTGCCGTGCGACGTGATGCTGCTGGCCGGAATTTGCTGATCAGCAGTTTGTCAGCCCGTGCTCTGTCGCCTGTCACTTGCCGCCGGTTAACGCCACTCGGCCCGTGACCCACTGCCACCGGTGTTTTGCTGACGCGCTTACTCCGGCGGCCTGCTCCCACTTCACACATTAGTTAATTGTTTCCTTTATCACTTAGGTTTAAGCACTGACTGTCTTTTCAAACCGGTTGTCACCACTGATTTTGCTCACTACACTTTATCACATATATTGGGTTTGAGATGTCTATCCGCACCTATTATACCCATTGCACCACCGTTACCACTGCCTTCGCTTCCCTCCTGCTCCTTTGTTTCCCTTCGGGTTGTCTTCCTTGTGGCCACACCTCACCAGCATGTTACCCGCGGTTTTGCGGGGACCTTTGTCCTGTTAGGCCTCCTTGGTGATTCTCCAGTCAGATCTGGTCACCCCGTCCTCCACGGTGGTGCGTTAGTGCGGGAACATGCGCTCGTGCTTCGCCGAGCTACCACATTGACAGCTGGCGGTAAACACCGTCCCGTCCGGCACCACCGTGTCACGCCCGGGGGGCTGCATTCCTAGCGGGCTGGTCGAGTAGACTAGCTGCTGGGTCCCCCCCTACCGTCTCTTGAGGTAGAGGATGGCCCGATTACTACCTAGGTAATTTACATCACCGTAGGTTATCTGGAACATCGCTCCAACCTCCTCTGGCCTGGTCGCCGAAGGCCGGGGCTCCCCTCGTCTGATCTGTCTGGCCGCGTGGTCGCACGCCAGGTCATCCACCCTCCTCCAGGTGACGTCGATATCGCCTCCCGCTGGACGTCAGTAGTGTATATATGACAGTTCCGGATCATACAATGGCTCTCTCTCTCTCTCTCTCTCTCTCTCTCTCTCTCTTTCTCTCCCTTTCTCACGCTCACCCCCCTTGTTCCCCCCTCGCTTCCCCCTCGCCCTTTGATCATTTTCGTGGTTTGCCGCAAGATGGCTATTTTCATAGGATTTCACACACACACACACTCACACACACACACACACACACAAAATGATTCCTGCCGAGACTTGTTTTCCGCCGGACGTCATAAACGTAGGTATTCGGGGCAAGGGCTCTGGGCCCCGATTTTTTATACCTGCACCGCTCACTACCTGCACTTCGTTGACCGATTTCCATTGCATGCTTGGGAAACTATACATTGCTACTTCACTTACAGCATTTGCGCAGATTTCTTTCCTGAGTTGGGCATCCATCGTAGCCGGCGGAGGGTTTGCAGAAAGGGGAAGGGGGAGAGGGTGAAAACCTGTTCCAACACGCTTTTAGGCAAGATGCAGCTGCAAAACCAGGTGACTTCGAACGAGCAATAAACCGCAAAAATTTAGAGATAGTCGGAGGGGGACTGCGGACCCCGCCGTCTTTAAAGTCATTTTTTTACATGAATTGCATCATCTCTGCAGAGCCGGGAGAGCAATTAAACCCAAAAATTTAGGGATGACGGGTCGGGTAAAGGGTGGACCCAGTCGTCTCTGACGTCATTTTTCCGTCCGAGATGCGCAGAACGCAGTGCGCACCGCATCTCTGACGTCATTTTTCCCTCCGATATGCGCAGAACGCAGTGCGTACCGTTCCCAAATTCTTGCGATCTATCGGTCTATATATGTATAAGCTCAACGCATCCGATGCAGACTCGTTAGTCTTACACAAAACGTGCAAGTCAAAAGCCTATAATTTTCATTTCTCTGACATACAATTGTTACCTATAACCGTTAGACTCATGACCGTCAAAGCGTATATGGGACTTGCGGAGCAGATGGAGGGGACGTATAATTTGCTGAGAGAGCAACCACCCGGAGAAAAGAATGACGCTGTAATCAATCATGGGACTGATATTGGAATCGCGAATATCCAAGTTCTACGTGATATTTCTATGCAACGAGGAACAACCGTTGGTGCGAAAATGCGGATCTAACATACTATCGCACTCCTGCAATCTTGGGTGACAAAGATCAGGCAGTTGCAGCAGCGCGCAGTGGTGACGGGTGGAAATATCGGTACTCCTGCGGGTGTACATTGGGACGATGTGGATAGTGCTTTTGCCAGCCAAATCAGAACGGGGGTTGTCACAAATCTCCGTCTTACAAATTCGGACGCCTTTCTGAACGATGTGCAGCGCGTCGTCACCAAGAAGTTGGAGCTGGTACTGCGCGAGGAGGGAAACGTGAAGGTTGAACTCATACTGTCGTGCAAATTCGGAAATGCCAAGCACGAAGAGGTCTCCACCGAAGTTGAGAGTTTCAACACCTCGAACGTGGCGATTCTTCTCCCATCGAGCGATGTAAATGGCTGGTTTACACGTGCACGGGGTGATCTGCAATCAAAGGTGGAAGATTTCGAGCAACGCGATTCCGGCTGGAGTATGATTCAGATCCTCAACATCGCTGTAAATATCAATCGCTACCAGCCTCTCACCGCGGGGGCTTCAACATTCATCGAGCTGCCCCAGGACATTCGACATAAGAAGGCTGTGATCAACGCGAGGAACGAGGACGATAGATGTCTTCTCTGGTCCGTCGTAGCAGCCCTCCACCCGGTCAACATCAACACCGATAGGACTCACAACTATCGTCGCTATATTTCCGAGTTGGACTGTACAGGTATCAAATTCCCTGCTACTCTACGTGATGTGAAAGAGCTTGAGAGATTAAATGATTTGCGCATCAATGTATACGGTATAGAATCTCGAACTTTTTCGCATCATGCAAATTCAAATGAAAGCGTCATCGTGCCAATGTATTTGAGTCAAAATTTTATAGCGTAAACATTGACACGATCCATCTTCTGATGGTTGAGAGTAATCCGGAAGACGATATGACTGGTGAGTTTGCACCGAGATTCCACTTTGCTTGGATTGAAGATCTTTCCCGATTGGTGAGCAAACAATTGTCTGATCATAATGGCCAGCTGTTTTTATGTGACAGATGTTTGTGCCGCTTTAGCGTGGAATACGCCTACGAAAATCATCGACAAGATTGTATTATGCTAAATAAAGTACGCATGGAATTTCCCAAGTGTAAAGATTTAGTATTTTCCAATTTTCAAAACAAAGGCACCGTTCCATTTGTCGTATACGCCGATCTCGAATGTATAATAATCCCTGAACCTGTGGATGAATTTGAAACTCGTAAGACTTGTGAAATTCAAAAGCATATCCTGCACAGTGTAGCGTACTATGTACATTGCGCGTACGATAAGACTTTATCGGAGTTCCACGGTAAACGCGGTGTCGATTGCATAGATTGGTTTATGAAACAGCTTAAAGATTTATCAATTCAAGTAGAGTCACGCATCAAAAACATAATTCCGATGAAGTCTCTTACCCAAGTGCAACGCGATCGTCACATGCGCGCAAAGAATTGTTATATTTGTGAAAAACCGTTTACCCCTGAGGAGAAAAAGTGTTACGATCACTGTCACTTCACGGGTAAATATCGTGGTCCTGCTCATAATCGGTGTAATTTGAATTTCAGAGAGTCGCACTCAATTCCAATAGTTTTCCACAATTTGTCCGGTTACGATTCTCACTTTTTAATAAAATCCCTCGCGTCAACTTTTCCTGGTAAAATTACACTGCTACCCATAAATAAGGAAAAATATATATGCTTCATGAAACGCGTCGATGGAACAATGATGCACTTGAGATTCATCGATTCGTTCCGATTTATGGCTAGCAGCATCGATAAACTTTCCACATATTTGACCGATACCGATAAACGCATAACACGCAAATTTTATAATAACCCGACTCAGTTCAGTTTGATGACCCGCAAAGGCGTTTTTCCCTATGAATACGTCGATTGTTGGGGGAAACTCGATGAACCGCGATTACCTGCAAAGAAGCATTTCTACTCGCACCTCTGCGATGCAAATATTTCAGACACCGATTACGAGCACGCGAAAACTGTTTTGGGGGAATTCCATTTGGAGTCATTGCGGGACTATTCAGATTCATATTTGAAGACCGATGTTCTTTTGCTTGCCGATATTTTCGAAAATTTCCGCGCTAGCTGCTTCAAAATATACGATTTAGATCCGTTGCACTACTACACTGCACCGGAACTTGCTTTTGACACGATGCCCAAGCATACTAATGTAAATTTGCAACTTTGAGACAACCCTGAAATGGTGTTGTTTATCGAAAGATCCATTCGAGGTGGCGTAGCACAATGTTCTGATTGATACGCGCGGGCCAATAATAAATTCAGGGGAAAAGATTTTGATCCTAGTGACGTGAAATCATATCTCGCGTATTTTGACGTAAATAATCTGTACGGTGCAGCCACGAGCGTGCATTTACCAATCGGCTCGTTCGAGTGGGAGTATCAGCACATCGATATAACAAGCCATCCGGACGATTCGCCGATCGGTTACTTTCTGGAGATATATTTGGACGACCCTGTAGAACTTCACGAGGGTCACAAAGACTTTCCTCTTTGTTCTAAACATTTTACTCCTTCAGGTAGTAAAAATGCCTAACTCACGACCACCCTTTACCCCAAAACAAAGTATATATTGCACTATAGAAATTTGAAACTGTATTTGAGTTTAGGATTGAAATTAACGAAAGTGCATAGAATTTTGAAGTTTGCACAATCTCCATGGCTCGAGCCGTACATCACTCTTAACACAGACATGCATAAGCGGTCTAGGAATTAATTTGAGAGAAACTTTTAGAAATTAATGAACAACGCTGTGTTCGGCAAGACTATGAAGAATGCGCGGAATCACAAAGATGTTAAATCGGTCACAAAATGGGAGGGAAGAGGTGGTGCGAGAACGCTTATTGCCCGCACAAACTTTTACAGCTGCACCGTATTTGGCACCGACATGGTTGTCATTGAAATGAATCGTGTCAAAGTTCACTTCGCCAAACCTATTCACGTCGGCGCATTAATTCTAGATCTGTCAAAAATCTTTCTCTACGATTTTCACTATGATCATATCAAAACCAACTTTTTGAATAACCAAGCTAAATTGATGTATACCGACACAGACAGCCTTATTTATCAATTCAATGTCCCTAATATCTACGATATCATCAAACGTGATGCAGATACAATGTTTGATACCTCTGACTATCCGCCCGACAATGTGTATGGTATTCCCCTTAAAAACAAAAAACAACTAGGGCTAATGAAGGATGAAAATAATGGTAAAATTATGACAGAGTTTGTGGGACTGCGAGCAAAGCTGTACACATTTACTACGATGGGTGAGGATGGGAAAAATATGACAGTGGCGTAAAAGTGAGTAAGCGCGCCAAGGGTGTAAGAAATTCATCGATAAATAGCATCACGTTTGATGATTATACGCGCTGTCTGACGGCTTACCGAGAGTTGACTCTTCCACAGTGTTTGATACACAGCAAAAAACACAAAGTAAGCACGATCGTACAAAAAAAATTGGCTCTGAGTTGGCAGGATGACAAGCGGCATTGATACCTGGACAGACCGACACCGTACCTTGGGGGTTTGTCCCAGCCCCCGAATAGCCATAGGATAAAACCGTAGACGTAGAATTGATGTAAATATTTTATTTTCAACGCCTCGGACGATCCACCATCGGGCGGAAACGTTTCACTATCAAGACGATATTTAATGGATTCAAAAATGTGAATTCAAATACCTCAAAATTATTTATTTATTATTAATTATGTATCGAGCAATTATCCATATTTATTCGTTCACCACGGGGAAAGTTATCAGAAAATGTGGAAAAATTTTTCGGGAAACGAAAAAAAGTTTTCAAAAAACAAGAAGTTTTGAGAAACCGAAAAAAGGTTTTCAGAAAATGAAAAAAAGTTTCCTGAAAATAAAAAAAAAATTTTACAACAAATAAAATGTGCAATAATCGTACGGAAAAATTGCATATCATTATCAGTATTATTATTGTTGTTGTTGTTGTTGTTGTTGTTGTTGTTGCTGTTGCTGTTGCTGTTGCTGTTGCTGTTGCTGTTGCAGTTGCTGTTGCTGTTGCTGTTGCTGTTGCTGTTGCTGTTGCTGTTGCTGTTGCTGTTGCTGTTGTTGTTGTTGTTGTGGTGGTCGTCGTCGTCGTCGTCGTCGTCGTCGTTATTTTTTTTTTTTTTTCCGAGGCTAGCGCGGATGTGGAACTCCAGGGTAGCCTACCCACTAAACCGCCACCTCCTGTGCAACGCTTCTAGCCAGGGACTATAGTGATATTACTTCTAGCTGGGAGCTCTGTCGGTGTGTGTCTCGTCAGTTTGTCCGTCCGTCCGTCCCGTGCAGACAGTCCGTCAGTAACGTCACGTCAGGCAGCCGTCCGCGTTCGTACGTCGTAGGATTGTCTCTGTGTGGGTGGCAACAAGTTGCCACCTTTCTGTACTATGGAGTATCACGCCGACAATGTTGTCGGGAGTGATGCTTTCCACGACCTTCTCCAGTCTATGTCTCAGTTCTGTCCAGCGGTCGCATTCGAAGAACGTGTGTTCCGCGTCGTCTCGTTCGTGTCCGCGGGACGTACAGTTGGGCGTCCGTACTCGGTTCAAGTTGTGTATGAACCGTCTCAAATAACCGTAGCCCGTCGGAAGCTGGGTGACGTAAAAATTCACATCCCCAAACCCCCTCTGGATCCACGGTCTCAGGTACTTAATAAGTCGTCTCGTCCAGTTTCCCGTCTTTTCTTCCGTCCACCGTTCCTGCCACGTCTGTATCGTCGCGTCTCTTTCCGTCGTTGCCGCGTGCCGTCGGGTCAGATCCGCGTCTCTTCCGTAGACCCTCTTGCGCTCGAACGCGAGAAGGTCTATGGGAATCACGCCTGCCACCACCAGGACGGCCTGTGCTGAGACCGTCCGATAGAAAGAAGCGATCCGCAACGCGCTTCGTCTCTGTACCGTCGTCATCGCGTGACAGTACTTCTCAGTCTTCAGGGAGTCTGCCCAGATCTCCGCACCGTAGAGGAGGATCGAGTTCACCGTTGACATGAAAGTCTCCGTTTCCCTGGTCTTCGTCCGTTCATGTTTGCCATCAGGCGGCTTAGAGATGCTATCCTTTCAGCCGCCTTCTGAGCCGTTCGTTGTAAGTAGTACAGCAAGGCGGGTTCTGAGTACAAACACCTTCTTTACCGACCGAGCCGCTCCTCGCAGCCCAGACTCAAACCCTTTTCCGCGATGACGTCACAGTCTGCCGTACCGAAGGTCAAAACCGTGCAACCTTACCGACAGTTGTATCGATCGAGGGTCAAAATCGTGCTGTTTTACCGACAATCTTACCGACCCCGTGCAACCTTACCGACAGTTGTATCGATCGAGGGTCAAAATCGTGCTGTTTTACCGACAATCTTACCGACCGAAGGTCTGTAGTGCTTGCCTGCCAACGGTAGAGGGCGCAGCGGGGGCGAGAAATTTTTTACCGTCCCGCATTCTTCTCCCACGATTGGACTGCTGATGTGTAACATGGACCACTCCGAATTCCTTTCCCACGGTAGGACTGCTGACGTGGTAACATCAACCACCTCACATTCCTTTCCCACCTTATCAACCACGTGACATTCCAAAATTAATGGTTCCGAGAATCGTGTTTCACTTATTCGGATGTCGGTTTGATATCAACTACCTCTCATTCCTTTCCCACCTTATCAACCACGTGACATTCCAAAATTAATGGTTCCGAGAATTGTTTTTCACTTACTCGGATGTCGGTTTGATATCCAAGGTCGACCGATAGTCGCGGTACATTCAAAGCCATGGATCTGCGGTGTCGGGTTACTATCGCTCTAGGAATGCCAAAAGGTGCGCGCGCATCCGTACAGCTGCCCTATAAAAAGGACGCTCATCACTGCAAACGATCATTACGTCACAAGCTGTCAAGTATACGTGAGGAAAGAGCTCAAGATGGAATCCGCGAAGTGTTTGAGATTGATCGATATTATGGAATTGGCGTTCAAGATTTTATCGGAAAAATCGTCGCCGGCAGAAATTGCAAAATGGATTCGACTCGGAACCCAAAATATCAGGCTTTTGAATAAAATCTTACGTAACAACGCCTCAACGATCGGGGAGAAGACAAGAATTTTGACTACAATTGGAATTCTGAAATCGTTGACAGTAAAATTTCAACAATTGCAGAAAGTGGGTGACGGATTACGAAGCCGACGAAGAAGCGATCGTGTACGGTGGGAAGATTTGGAATCAGCTTTCGAGAGTAGAATTCGAACTGGATCCATCGTCAATTTGAAGCATAAAGATGTGGAGAGATTTCTAGAAGACGCAAAGGTACTAGCTGTGACGAGACTAAAAACGCTCTGAAGAAAGACAGGAGCTTGAAAGCCAACGTTATCCTGGCTTGTAAATTTGAACTTAGAAAAGTTGATCGCACGGTGGAAGAGATCAAATTTTTTAATACGAGAAATGAAATCATCCTCCAGACAACGGATATCAGCGAATGGTTCATCGAAAACGCGACGGAGCGTTTGTTGAAAAAGGTGAAAGATTTCCAGGAAAAGGATTCAGGCTGGTCGCTGACCGAAATAATCAATTTGACTGTAAATATCAACAAGTACGTACCACTGCGAGGCGGTGTCTTCACATACACACCACTACCCAAAGATATTCAAGATAAGAAGGCTGTCGTCAACATCCGTAACAGCGACTCGTATTGCTTCCTCTGGTCGGTCACCGCAGCTCTGTTCCCAGCCGACGACAGCAATCCCAGCAAAATTACTTCGTATCCACATTTCAGCTCAGTGCGACGGTATGATGGTAAAACGTTTCCTATGTCTCTAGACAAAAACACCATTTCAAAATTTGAGAAGCTTAACGGTCTTTCAATTAACGTTTACGGTATAGACCAAGGTGATCGGAAAAAAAGTGAAATAGTACCGATTCACCTGATTTGGAATAAGTCTGACGAACCTATGATTCATCTTTTGGCGATCGAAACTGAAATCCCTGATGATGATGATGTAGATATGGAAAATTACGAACAAGATTGAATCTTTCATTTTACTTGTATTCGAAATCTGTCTCGATTAACAAGTTCTCAAATTTCCAAGCATAAACGTCATACTTGGTTGTGCGATAGGTGTCTGTCTCATTTTAATTTCGAAAGATGTTTGTTGAAGCACCGAGCTGATTGCATGAATTCAAACAAAACCAAAGTTATTCTACCTACAGATGAGGAAAAAATACTGAAATTCAAAAATTTCAAGCACAAAGAAACCGTTCCATTCTGTATTTACGCGGATCTCGAATGTTTACTGCAACCCACACATGAAAGTTTTGGGGAAAATAGAACAATTTATCAGAAGCATCTTCCGTATAGTATAGCTTACTATCTACATTGCGCGTTTGACGATTCGCTTTCAAAATTCAAAATTAATCGTGGAGAGACTTGCGTTCAATGGTTTGTGAACGAGTTAGCGGAATTGGCACATTTGTTGGAAGTTTATTTCAAGAGTGTTGTACCGATGGAACCACTAAATTTCAATCAAATCAACGAATTTTATTCAACGACAGTGTGTCACATTTGTGAAAAACCGTTTACACTCGCAGACGTGAAACATCGTGATCACTGCCATTTCACGGGAAAGTACCGTGGTGCTGCTCACCGAGGTTGCAATCTAAATTACCAAAATTCGCACATTATCCCAGTGATATTCCACAATCTGTCGGGTTACGATTTACATTTCCTGATCAAAGCACTGGCCACATCGTTCGAGGGCACAACTTAGCTTCTACCCGTGAACAAAGAAAAGTACATTTCATTTACAAAATACGTCGAGGAGACAGATATAAAGTTTAGATTCGTAGATTCGTACCGCTTCATGCCCAGTAGTCTTGAGAAATTAGCAACGTATCTCGGTGATGATCAGAAATCAATCACACGAGAATTTTATCGTAGCTCAGATAAGTTTCAGTTATTGACCAGAAAAGGAGTGTTCCCGTACGAATATATAGACAGTTGGGAGAAGCTCGAGGACACACGGTTACCATCCAAACAACAATTTTACTCAAAATTAAATGATCGGGATATATCAGACGACGACTATGCACATGCATGTAAAATTTGGCAAACTTTTAACGTTCAAACTTTGGGAGAGTATTCGGACTTGTATTTACAGACGAACGTGTTTTTACTGGCCGACGTTTTTCAAAACTTTCGACAGAGCTGTTGGACGACGTACAAACTGGACCCGTTACATCACTACACAGCGCCCGGTCTGTCGTTTGATGCAATGTTAAAATGTACAGGCATCGAACTCGAGCTTCTCACCGACATAGACATGGTTATGTTTATCGAAAAGGGTATTCGAGGTGGTGTGTCACAGTGTTCAAACAGATACGCGAAGGCCAACAATAGATATATGGGAGAGGAATTCGATCCTGAGGTCGAAGAATCTTATCTCATGTACTTTGACGTTAATAATTTGTACGGTGCTGCTATGAGCTTTGCTCTGCCATACAGTTCCTTCGAATGGTTATCAGACTTCGGACAATGCGACGTTCTTACCATCTCGGACGATGCGGAGTTTGGTTACATACTGGAGGTTGATTTGGAATATCCTGAGGAACTGCATGAAATTCATAAGGATTTACCACTGTGTCCGGAGCACTACATACCTCCGATCTCGAATAGTAAGCAACCGAAATTGACGCCCACGCTATTTTCCAAGAAAAACTACGTTGTTCACTACCGCGTTTTGAAACAATGCTTACAATTAGGCTTAAAATTACTCAAAATTCATAGAGTTCTCAAATTCAGGCAAACCCGATGGCTCAAAAAATATATAGATTTAAATACCGATTTGCGGAAAAAATCTGACAACGAATTTGAGAAAAATTTGTACAAGCTAATGAACAACGCAGTTTTTGGCAAAACTATGGAAAATGTTAGAAAGTACAGAGATGTCAGGCTGATCACGAAATGGGATGGAAGATACGGTGCTAGAGCTACCATAGCCAAACCCAATTTTCACAGCTGCACCGTTTTCGACAAAGATATAATTATCGTTGAAATGAGTAAGACGAAAGTCGAGTTGAATAAACCATTGTACGCAGGTTTCTCCATCATGGATCTGGCTAAAACATATATCTACGATTTTCATTACAATTACATTAAGCAGAAATTCGGCAACCGAGCAAAATTAATGTACACGGATACCGACAGTTTGATTAACAATTTTACCGTCCCCGGCATATACGAACACATGAAGGAGGACTTGCACAAATTCGATACTTCTGATTATCCGCTCGACAACGTTTACGGAATACCTCGAGCAAACAAAAAAGTTCTCGGCTTGATGAAAGACGAGAATAACGGGAAAATCATGTCGGAATTTGTAGGATTAAGAGCTAAGTTGTACGCATTCCGAGTCTTGGGAGATGAGAAAGACAACAAGCGTGCCAAAGCTGTTAGAGGATCAGCGTTGAGAAAAATGACCTTCAACGATTATTTGGACTGTGCGTTGAAACGTGAAAATCTATCCTCAAATCAGCATTTGATATTGAGTCGAAAGCACGAGGTATACACCGTAGAACAGCAGAAAGTAGCACTGAGCTGGAATGACGACAAGCGGATCGTGTTTCAAAATACAACCGACACGCTTCCGTGGGGCTACAAGCCTAAGCTTTGTAATTTATAACTGTACCATGTCTGTCTATTGTCTAAAAGAATGAAGACGCATACTTGTTGTGTATCGGATATAAAATAAAGAGGGACATACGTTTTTACAAAAAATTCATTTATTCGTTTATCCAACTGTTGTGTGTATTGTCAAAACCTAACCATTTAACGTATATTTTTCTTCCACGCTTCTTGAGCACCTTCTCCACCAGATAGATATCCGGATGCTTAACCTTGAGGAGCTCTTGTTCGTAGAAACCACCAGCGATGGGTTGATCTCGGTAGTCTTTGAGCTTGTACGTCACAGGATGAGTATTTTCCACTCGACTTATCGTGAATATTTCAGTCGTCCAATTGGGAGTGTAACCTTTCTCGAAGACATTTTTGAATTTGCTGATTCGAACTTTGTCGCCGGATTTGAACTTTGCCGATACGGTAGGTATCGCTCGAAGCCCTCCGTACGCCTGACGTAATAACAGCCTCTTGTTTGCAACGGTGACATCCGACGGTTTCATTCTTATGGTTCGGTGTTTGACGTTGTTGTAAGCCGAAACCAAATCGGATAAAATATCGAGCCACTTGTAGCTTCCTTGGATGCTGAACCGTGTCCACATTTTACCTTTCAGCGTGCGATTGAAACGTTCACAGATCGAAGCCTTCAAATTACTGTACGTGGAGTAAAGTTTGATTCCGTAGCGTGTCATAAGCGATTCGAATTTCGAGTTGTAAAATTCCGTTCCTTTGTCGACGTGTAAATTTTTCGGTACCCGTCCTTGGACAAGCACAGATTCCATTGCCTTTGTAACATCATCTCCAGACTTGCTCTTTATCGGTATAGCCCACGCATACTTTGAAAAGATATCAATGACTGTGAGCATGTACTTGTAACCTTTGTTTTGTCCAGCGTACGACGTCATATCAACAAGATCCGCCTGCCAGGTCTCGTCGAAGCCGCGCACGTCAACACGTCGACGCGGGTAATTCCGGCGTGCAGGCTTATGCAGTTCCGTCACCAGTGGTTGCTTTTTCTCGTTCATATTCCAACGCTATTAGTCTGGTGTTCAATTTGGAAATGATTTTCGCGTTTCGAATCGACAAGTCTCTGTCTGTTTCAAAGTCTGTGTAGAAGGTATCCAAGGCTTTCTTCGCGGTGATCTCCGAAGCTTTGATCATTTGATCGAGGTTGTCGATTTGTTTTTGCAGCACGCTGAATTTTCGTCTCAAGATTTTTAAAGTTACAGCATTGTTCGGCTGTGCGGGATCTGCGACGTTGCACAGTCTCTTGTTCCGTATATCGTAATGCCCGTCCGCTGTTATTTGAAACCCGACACCCGGAGGACCGCGAGTGCTCGCGGTCGTGTTTTTATTCAGCTGACGTCCAAACATGTCGACGCTCATCTCGGTAATGAATGCAAAAATGACGGGAGCTGCTCAATAAATGATTCCTGCTTCGCGTAGCTCTTCGATAATGGAGATTATTTCGTTATTGTGACTCGGATTTCCCGCTGCCTGAGATGTCAGGAGTAAACGAAGACGCTCCACCAACTCGTTTGGATCATCCCAGAAGACGTATTCCGTTTCAACACCTTGTCGAGTGATCATAGCTTGCGGAAGTAGACCTTCACCCTTTCGGCGAGGTGATGGGGAATAATCCATTAATTCGGCAATGACATTTCTAAATTTGTAACTGTTATCGTTTCGAACAGCTCCATCGGATGAGTAATACTTCTTATGCGCGTTCGTTGCGAGGATTATGTTTTTAAAATTTTCCCGATCTCCGGTGCTCACAGAAGAACCGTCAGGCTTCTTTTTGAACAAAAGTTCCAGCAAACCCTTCGTTTTCGGGTAACGCGTGTCGCCAATACGAACGTAGTCACTCTCAAAAGATATCAACGAATCACCAATCATTAGTCCGTTTGAGAGGTTGCGTACACCGTACACGTTGTCCAATTCGCCTTTTGTCTTCGCATCTCTCATCAGTGCAAAATACTCGTCCTCGACCGGTGTTTCTACGACTGTTTCATCCCCCGCCGAAGCAAAGGAATCGTCCATTTCCGAGACAGTTTCATTTTTCGTTTCATTTTTCATCTCCTTTATTTCTTCTTTAATTTCTTCCACCTCTTGTTTGACAGGTTTGGTATCTTTTGTAACATTCACCAGTTCTTGCAACGGAGTCACTACTGGTTTGAAAACGTCACTCAATTTCTGAGTCGAAGATTCCCTGCCCGACTTGAGCAATCTGTGTTTACGACGGATCGCAGCACTTGCTTGAGCGATCTGATGTAGGACATCTTTTTGCTTGGAAATCTCAGAGCTCTGCATGTTGACGCAACTGAGTCTGCAACGCTACTGCGTCTCTCGCTCGAAAACAGTTCGATTCCCAACGTTGATGTCGGTCACAATAAAATTTACGTAGCTGACAAAGTGATCACCATACTTACCGGCAGCTACGAGATCATGGACATAGAGAAGTATCTTCAAAACGTGCTGAGAAATACAGATATCAGGCTCGCCATCAAACCCAACAATAATACATTACGCAGCGAAATCACATGCAACCACACGATTAACTTTGAGCCGAATGATTCCATTGCTCAACTTTTGGGATTTACACCACGTGTATTAGAGGTTGATAAAACCCACGAATCAGACGTGCCTGTAACCATACTCAAGGTCAACGCGTTGCGAGTCGAGTGTAGCATTACAACAGGCGCCTACGTCAATGGACACGAAGTGCACACTATTCACGAGTTTTTCCCGACCGTCCCACCAGGATATAAGATCGTGGAAGTACCGTCGCACGTCATTTACCTTCCGATCACCGTCAAGACCATAGATCACGTTCAGCCCCGGTTAGTGGATCAAGACGGAGACCTGGTCAATTTTCGTGGAGAAGTTATTACTCCGAGACTACACATCAAATCGCAATAAACGATGGGAATTGTATATAACAGACTGTCAAAGAGTAGGTATATCAGTAAGTCGACATGCCCCGATCATGTCAGTCTTCGTTCGATTCCCGAACCGCTAACACCTCGAAACGTGAAGTTCCTGATAGCTCTGGGTCTGGAACTGACACCTTTTGGAAGAGGAATTTACGACAAATAAAAATCCGATTTTGCTTTTTTATCATATGCTACGTGCCATGGAGGAGGAAATCTTGAGCATTCAAACACCAGTCGTCTTTGACGAATCCGTTGCGCATTACGAGATTCACGCTCACAAACCTTACGCCTCGTCAACTTTCAACAACAGCGATGAAATTCGAATCACCGTTCAGCATCAGGATTTATGCATATTACCCAGCAAAAGTTCGGTACATATCCACGGACGACTCCTCAAACCTGATGGTACAGCTACTGTGAACACACAGCTCGTGAACAACGCCATCTGTCATCTGTTTGAAGAAATTCGCTACGAAATTAACGCAGTTGAGGTTGATAGAAGCAAGAACGTTGGCTTGACAAGTCTCATGGAGGGTTACGCTTCCCTGCACCCTGGTCAGACTTGGCTGATGGAGAACGCTGAATGGCTCAATGTAGAAGAGAAGAAAAAATTAACCGATGCCGATGGTAACTTTGACGTACTGATACCGCTCAGCATGATATTGGGTTTCGCCGAAGACTACCGCAAGATCGTTGTCAACGCTAAACATGAGTTAATTTTGACGAGATCAAAAACTGACGTCAACGCAGTCATGCAGACTCAGGAGGAGGAATTTAAAATCATGATCAATGCAGTGGAATGGCTAATACCGTATTTGAAACTCGCGGATCAGAAAAAAGTTGACCTACTAAATTTCATTCAGAGAGATCCGCCTGTTTCGATGAGCTTCCGCAGTTGGGAATTTTACGAATATCCCTTACTTCCCACAACATCGAAACACGTTTGGACTGTGAAAACTTCCACTCAGCTTGAAAAACCTCGGTACGTCATTTTGAGTTTCCAAACAAGTAGAAAGAACACGACCGGCAAAAATGCAAGTCATTTCGATCATTGCAATATTACGGACGTCAAGCTATTTTTAAACTCTCAATCTTATCCGTACGGTAACCTGAACCTCAACATGAGTCGTAATCTCTAAGCGCTCCTGTACGAGATGTACGCAAACTTCCAAGCTACCTACTGCGACAAGAACCCCGAGCCGTTGCTGATAAAGAGTGAATTCCTTCGAGACGTCCCCTTATTCGTTATCGACTGTTTGAAACAAAACGAATCTTTGAAGTACGGACCTGTCGACATCCGTCTTGAATTTGAAGCTAAAGCCAACTTTTCCGCTGAAACATCGGCGTACTGCTTGATCGTTCACGATCGTATTGTCGAATACAACCTGCTCAGTGGTGGGGTGAAAAAGTTGGTATAAAAGCTGACCCGTTCCCACCATCTCGCACAGTTCAAAGATGGAGCTCATCGTTGACATGCAAGGCTTTCGTAGACCTTTCAACAACACCTTCACATTAAAAGAATTGGCTATAATTTCAATCTACTCGGAAGCATCTTCATCAGTGTTTTTCTTCAAGCCACCTTACAAATGGAATTTACTGGACGTCATATACAAAAGCCAAAATTCTTGGCTAGAACGCAATTTTCACGGCTTACGTTGGAGCTGTGGAACCATACCTTTTGAGGAAGTTGAGCGGACCATTCAAGACAGGCTGTGCAAAGCTCAAACCGTGTACGTAAAAGGAGAAGAAAAACGAGATTGGTTGCTCAAAATCGTTCCGAAAGTTCAAATCATCGATATGTTGGACTTTGACTGCCCGTCGCTTGAAACCCTGCAAAAAACTTCAGCTGTGTCTCTGAGATGCAACCTTTACACAATACCCAACGCAATCTGTGCAGCACGAAACGTTTGCATACTTCAGAATTGGCTACAAAATCATCGTACTGTCCGGATGGCGAGGCTGTACGATTTGTGTTACTGCGCAGAATCGTCTACAAGAACGGTCCCGCATTCCTGGCGAATATATTACCCTGGTCATGATACTGTTAAATAGAATTATTGTACTATTTTTTGTAAAGTAATTGTCAACCGTACTCTAAAAATTGTACTCAATAAAACTGTTTTTTTGAAGAATGTTCATGAAATAATTTTATACCTTTACCTTAGCTCTTAAGAGAGAATTTTTTTCAATACGAAGCTTTTGTGATATTCGACCTTGCTCTCCATCCTTGACCGAGCTGTACTCAAACCGAGTTATGTTTTGCATTCCTAGAGCGATAGTAACCCAACACCGCAGATCCTTGGCTCTGTACCGCGGCTATCGGCCGACCTTGCACTCCGGTCTGAACCCGTCCAAATACTCATCGTAGAGTTCACATTACATGACGCAGCTCGAAACCCTCCATCGTTGCTTAGTGGTGTTCGGAGTAGCATTTTCTTAGGTTTTGAGACTTAATTCTAGATACAATTACAAGGTACAAAACGTACGTAGGGTTAAAGTTATACAAGATGGATAAATGAAAAAATATTTATAATTTCAATCTTTTTTTTGTTTATTGAACGTAAGACTTACAAAGAACATTGGATATTCGAATGCGATACTCAGATTATACGTATACAAATTCAAGTTGACCGTACGGTCCGCCAAGATAGCGTAGATGCAACCGTATCTCCTTACTGGCTGTCGTCACCTTCTGGAACAAATCTTCATTTTCGTGGAGGGCCTTGGTCAGTCGGTTGGGCAGAAAAATCGTGAAACCGTCATCCAAGTCCAGAACGATTTTGTCTCCAAATTTCGTTTTAACCCGACGAACGCCACTGACCCGGTATTCGAAGTAGACTTCGAGGTCCGAGAGCTTTTTCAACGGCAGAAATGTCTCCAGGCGAGCGACTTCGTTCAATTTTGAAAAGTCCATGATCGTTACGGTCCAGTTGTAGGTGCTCGAAATCTCTTGTGAGTTGATTGAGGTCGGATCTGATTTTCAGCAGATGTTTTACTTCTCCAATATTCTTGAGGACCAGTTCTAGTCGTTTCTTCGACTCACGTTGATCCAGAGCACTTCTCATTTGCAAGAAGAACAGCTTCAGACTGGCGATGAAGTTTTCACTTTTCGCTTATATAACGTTCCCCCACCACATAATTTGATGGAGGGTAAGGAATGTCACGGGGCTGATATCAAAGTTTGTGTATGCGCGCGCACCTTTTGGCATTCCAAGAGCGATAGTAACCCGACACCGCCGATCCATGGCTTTGAATGTACCGCGACTATCGGTCGACCTTGGATATCAAACCGACATCCGAGTAAGTGAAAAACAATTCTCGGAACCATTAATTTTGGAATGTCACGTGGTTGATAAGGTGGGAAAGGAATGTGAGGTGGTTGATATCAAACCGACATCCGAATAAGTGAAACACGATTCTCGGAACCATTAATTTTGGAATGTCACGTGGTTGATAAGGTGGGAAAGGAATGTGAGGTGGTTGATGTTACCACGTCAGCAGTCCTACCGTGGGAAAGGAATTCGGAGTGGTTCATGTTACACATCAGCAGTCCTATCGTGGGAGAAGAATGCGGGACGGTAAAAAAGTTCTTGCCCCCGCTGCGCCCTCTACCGTTGGCAGGCAAGCACTTCAGACCTTCGGTCGGTAAGATTGTCGGTAAAACAGCACGATTTTGACCCTCGATCGATACAACTGTCGGTAAGGTTGCACGGGGTCGGTAAGATTGTCGGCAAAACAGCACGATTTTGACCCTCGATCGATACAACTGTCGGTAAGGTTGCACGGTTTTGACCTTCGTACTTGACTTCCCCTATGGTCTCTATCTCGTCCGTCCCGACCGTCATGCGTAATGTGGCCGGTATTCGTCTACTGGTGGGAAGCACCAGTTCTGTCTTTTCCGTCGCGAGTTGCAGTCCATGGTCAGTCATCCACCGTCCGACTCGTCTCATTGTCAGATTCAGTGCGTATTGTGCCAGATGTGGAGTTCTCTCGACTATCACTGCAGCCACGTCGTCGGCGTTAGCGACCAGGCGAACGGCGAGTAGGAGCCCCAGTCTGAGCAGGCTGTCATACGTCCCGTTCCAGAAGTCAGGTCCTAGTATGGAACCTTGAGTGACCCCCGCGGTGATCTGTCGCGTCACTCGGCCTTCGGTTGTTTCGTACGTCAGCCGTCTGTTCCGAAGGTAATCTTCAACAACCCGGAGCAAGTAAGGCGGGACCCCGAAGTCGCCTCTCAGCGACCCTAGGATATCCACCCACCTGGCCGAGTTAAAGGCGTTCTTAACGTCAAGTGTCACCAGCAGCGCGACGGGTCGCGCAGCGTGGCAATGTCTGTCTGTCTACCGGAAGAAGTCAACGACCTCTTGGATCGCTCCAATCGTTGATCAACCACTCCGGAAGCCGAATTGCTGGTCCGAGAGGCCTCCGCCGTCCTGTATCGCGTCCGTAAGTCGTGGTCGCAGAAGGTGTTCGTACAGTTTCCCTGTCGTGTCCAGTAAGCTCAGCGGCCCGTAGGCCGACGGCGTGCTGGGGTCACCCTTACCCTTTGGGATAAGGACCAACTTCGCCACCTTCCACCGGTCGTTGAATGTCCCTGTCGTGAGGCACGTGTTGTAGAGGTTGAGAAGTATCTGTGGCCTCAGGCTCGCCATCAGGCGAAGAACCTCCGCCGGCATCCAGTCCGGTCCTGGCGCCTTACCCCTCTTCATTGCTTTGGTCACTCCGACGAGCTTCTCGGCGGTGAAAACGGGGGCACCGTCGTCTCGTCGTCGTTCGTCTCGTCCGTACGCGTCGAGTGCGTCGGGAACAGTTCGTCGACGATCCGTCGTGCGGTTTCAGCATCCTTGACTTCTGGCAGGATCCGGGCCCCCAGCCCACCGGTCACAATCTTGTGACCGGCACCACAGTGGTCGCGATCCACCTCCTCGCAGAGCTTCTTCCAGCATCGCGTCTTGCTGTCTCTGATGGCGTGAGTAAGTCGTTTTCGTTCAGTCATGTACTCGGCCTGAAGGGTTTCCCTCTCGGGTCTCCCTCCAGCCCCTGTAACCCGTTGTCGTTTTGCCAGGCAACTCTTCCGCAGCTCCTGCCACTTCGAAGGCGATGTACTGATGATCGCTGGCCGTGTAGCCCTCGAGCACCCGCCACCGCCCTATCCGTGGCAAAGTTCTGTCCGTCGTCATCGTTACATCCGGGATGGAGTCTCCAAATCCCGGCCGTCCGTACGTGGGTATGTCTCCTGTATTTGCCACCACTAGGTCCAGCCTTGCGGCCATCTCCAGCAGCAGCCGTCCGCGTTTGTTCGTTAACGTCATGCCCCACTCGACCGCCCTCGCGTTAAGGTCCCCCGCGACCACGAGGTCCCTGGGCAGGTCCCTGAGTCCGTCTTCGAGGAGCGCAACCTTCGCCAGGAACTCCGCCGCGGCGCAGTTTGGGGTCAGGTAGACGCTGACGTAAGTGACAGCGCCCTTGCCAGCCCGGACGTAGTCGTCCCCGACGCCACGAGCGGTTATCCGAGCTCGGGCAGCGCCCCTCACCCGGATAGCTGCTATCTTGGTCTCTTTTGTAATTTAATCCTGCGTTTGTCGCACCCTGTACGGTTCGCACAGGATCAGAATGTCGGCGTCGTGTTCGTCTGCTATCTGTGGTAGTAGCATGTCTGCTGTCCTACTGCGGTTGAGGTTGCCCTGAACTATCCTGTTCGTCTTCCGGCCTGCTTCTTGCAGTCTTCCGGCGCGACCCGGTACACCGCGCACCTCCCGGAGCCCGCGAGATGCACCGCATCGCCGTGGCCCGCCTCGGCGCACAGTGGGCAGGCTGGTCTGTTCTTACAGTTCGTGGCGTAATGTTTCGTCTCGCCACATTTCCTGCAGCACTCCGTCCGGTCTGTATTTTTACATTTCGCCTTTCTGTTCCCGTATCCAAGGCACTTATGGCATTTCGTCACCGTCAGTCATGGTCGGACGCGGCACCCCATTCATCCAATCCCGATCCGTCCCCGGCCGAGCAGCTATCTGGCTTCCTGCGACTGTAGGTCGCATACGGCCATAATCTACTCCGCCTGGTTCGGGCCGAAGATGTGGACCCCAAAGTCCGCGTCTCGTCCCGCCTCTCGTCGCAGTGCCTGTATGACGTCCTTTCTGGTCGTGACACAGTCAAGATCCATGATCTCCAGTTGCACCGAGAGGTCCCGGTCCTGACGTTGCCTGCGTCGCCGACTGCTTCCTGCAGGACGCGTCGGAAGTCGTCTCGTCCGTTGGCGTCTGTCTTTATCTTCAGAAGACACAGACCATTCTTCGTCTTCCTGAGGGTCGTCACTTCAACGTGACTCTTCGCACGATGTCGGAGTACGTCATGTCGTTCCCAGGTTTGACGAGCACCGCCGTCCCCCAGTGTTTGGGAGCCGCTCTGCGCCCCTCAGCCCCGGCCGTCGTGTCCGTTGTCGCGTTCGTCCCGTCCGTCTGCGTCTTCAGTTCCTTTTAATCTTTTTTTTTCCTTGTCACTGTCTGACAGTCAGCGACCGGTTCCGCAATCGTTGCGCTCTTCTGAGAGCATTCCGGAGTGGTTCCAGTCGCTTCCCGATTTCGTTAGGTCCGCGGGGTGTTTTGTGTCCGTTGTTCAGTCTCAACGTCCGTCTCCGTCGACTCGTTGTCCGTCTTGTGATCCTTCGTGGCTGCTTCAGCGCGCCTGCCAAGCGTAACGTCGGCAGCCTCGAGGACGGTCTTTATGCCCAGTTTGACGGACATATTTATGTTTTTTAGATGGCCGCTGCCTCGGCTATCCCTGTTGCTGTATTGTGAATCAGTAACAATACGTCCGTCAGGTCCAGATCGTCCGTGATTCGTGTTTTCGTGCCGATCGTGGATACAGCGAAAGCGCAACCCGCTCCGCTGCCAGTGCTCGACACGCTGTCCGTCCTGTCTCGTCATTGGTGTCCCAGTGTCGTCCTGTCCGTTGTTCCAGATTTCGTGTCCGCTGTCTTTGTTTCCGTCGTTGTCACCTGGTCTTTGCACAATTTGCGGCCCTCAGAATCCATGCCGCTACCATGTGTCACCGGAACTTTCACCCGGTCGGAACCCAGGGTGGATTTCCCCTGTGCTGGGGCTACTACCTGAGGTATAACGTTGTTACCCTTGTGCATCTCCATAAACGTTCGTACGTGCTACGGGTCTCTCGTGGGCGCGACTCCCCGTACCGTGCCGGAACATAGCACGGCCCCTGACGTCGCCTCGGGGGCCTTCCGTTGGGCTTGCGTCGACTTCCGTCCCCTTCAACTTACTAGGAAACCCCGGGGTCGTCACTTTCCTGGCAATCCAGGTTTTCACGCCCAATTCGCCTCCCGAGGTCGCCTTAGGGGTCATTCGTTGGGCCTGTGCCAACTTCAGTCCCCCTTGACTTACTCGATGTACGCGGGGTCGTCACATCCCAAAGGAGGGATTCAACCCCCCCCCACCCGCGGTGATTGTTATTATTATTATCATTATCATCGTCGTCGTCGTCGTCGTCGTCGTCTTCGCCGTCACCATCATCATCATCATTATCATTTTCTTAGTACAGAGTATGGCACATGTGCATACAAAGCAGATAAAATGTGGAAATACTTGTATATTCAAAATCTTTTATTGTCATTCGGAAAATATAAACAAATTATGTCACATGTCTGTTTTATTTATCCAACTATTGTGCGAATTATCAAATCCCAAACACTTCACATAGAACAGATTCCCCCGTTTGCGTGATACTTTTTCCACATGGCAGCCGTCGGGATATTTTACTTTGCTGAGCTCTTCCTCGTAGAAGCCCACGTCGATGGGATGATCTTGATAATCGGTTCATTTGTAGGTGGGTGGATTGCTATTTTTCACCCCACTTATGGTGAATATTTTTGTCGTCTAATTGGGTAATTAGCCTTTTTCGAATACATTCTTATATTTGCTGATTCAAACTCCATCGCCTGCACTGAATTTCCGTGCTCGATCACTTCGTTTGATTTGCCGAGACTTGTACACGCCTCGATTTAGTTGTTTTTCATTGTCCGTGCAGGCATCCACCGGTTCTATTCGAATCGTGCGGTGCTTGGTGCTATTGTAAGACTTCATTGAATCAATCCAAAATAATAATCCACTTGTGAAATCCTAGGAGAGTAAACCATATCCACATTTTATTTTTTCAATGTTCGACCAAAACGTTCGCATATCGACGCCTTTGATTTGCTGAGTGTTGAATAGATGTTCATATTGCGCTGCATCATGAGAGCTTTCAATTTGCTGTTGTGAAATTCTTTGCATTGATCAACACATAGATGTGCAGGTATACGGTTCTGGGTCAGTACAGATTCCATAGCAGCAGCCGCAACTTTCCCCCACCACGGATGAGGATGAAACAAAAATGTGACAACGGTGTTAAAGTGGGTAAGCGTGTCAAGGATGCGAAAACTGCAACGATAAATAACATCACGTTTAATGATTATAAGAACCGTCTGAGGGGCTTACCAAGAGTTGATCAACCCCACAGTGCTTAATACGTAGTAAAAAAACGCGAGGTTAGCTCCAATGTACTGAAAAATTGATCATGAGTTGACAAGACGGCAATATGCAACTGATACCTGGACAAACAGACGTCATACCGTGATGGGTGTACCGCCAGCCCCTCCCCCTCCCCCCTCTACAATAAACTACCCGTAGGATAGAATCGTAGGCAAAGAGCTGTCGTAAGGACAACCCTACATCAATCAGAGACATTTCTTCAGCAATACGATAGATCCATGTAAAACTGTACACATCAGCACCATGGATGAGGACGAAAACGAAACATATCAACATTATCAAAGTGAACAAACGTGTCAAGGGGTGCCAAAAGTTCAACGTTGAACACATTTACGTATAACGATTGTAAGCACCGTCTGGAGGCTAACAAAGAGTTGATCCATACCGCAATGTCTAATATGTAATAAAAAAAAAAAGAATAAATAAAAAAAAAAAACGAGAAAACAAAACACAAAGTTAGCTCCATTCTACTAAAAAAAATTGACGCTTAGTAGGTAAGACGTTAATATGGAACTGATACCTGGACAAACGGGCACCAGGCCTTGAGGGGGTGTGCAGCTACCCCGCAATAAAGTAACCGTAGGATAGAACTGCGGGCACAAAACCGTTGTGAATATATGTGTTTGACACCCAGGGCGATCCTTCATGAAACAGAGACGTCTCTCTAGCAATACGATATTGGGCAGATCGAAGTTTCAAAATATGAATACCCTGTGAATTCATGTATTTATCAATTAATAATGTATTGAGCAATTATTCATATTGATCCGTTTACAACGAGAAAAGTTCTCAGTAAATGAAAAAAAGTTTCTAGGAAAAGAAGAAACGTTGTCAGAAAATGAGAAAAAGTTTCCCGGAAAACGAAAAAATATGAATAATTGCTCAATATATTGATAATAAATAAATAATTGATGAATACATGAATTTACATGGTATTCATATTTTGAAACTTCGATCTGCCTAATATCGTATTGCTAAAGAAACATCCCTGCTTCATGAAGGATCGCCCCGGGTGTTGAACACATATACTTACAACGGTTCTATGCCCGCAGTTCTTTCCTACGGCTATTTTATTGCGGGGTAGCTGCACACCCCCCCAAGGTTTGGTGCCTGTTTGTCCAGGTATCAGTTGCATATTAACGTCTTACCTACTCAGCGTCAATTTTTTTTAGTACAATGGAGCTAACTTTGTGTTTTGTTTTCTCATTTTTTTTTTTTTTATTTATTCCTTTTTTTTGTTTTATATTAGAGATTGAGGTATGGATCAACTCTTTGTTAGCCTCCAGACGGTGCTTATAATCGTTTTACGTGAATGTGATCGACGTTGAACTTTTGGCACCCCTTGACACGTTTGTTCACTTTGATAATGTTGATATGTTTCGTTTTCGTCCTCACCAATGGTGCTGATGTGTACAGTTTCACATATATCTGTCGTATTGCTGAAGAAATGTCTCTGATTGATGAAGGGTTGTCCTGACGACAGCTCTTTGCCCACAATTCTATCCTACGGGTAGTTTATTGTAGAAGGGGCGGGGGGGGGGGGGGGGGGCTGGCGGTACACCCATCACAGTATGACGTCTGTTTGTCCAGGTATCAGTTGCATATTGCCGTCTTGCCAACTCAACGTCAATTTTTCAGTACAATGGGACTAACTTCATGTTTTGTACTACGTTTGAAACAGCGGGGAAGGGTCACCTCTTGGTATGCTCTCAGACAGTTCTTATATTCGTTGAACGTGATGCTATTTATCGTTGAATTTTTACATCCCTGACACGCTTACCCACTTTAACACCGTTGTCACATTTTTGTTTCATTCTCATCCGTAGTGGGGGAGGAAAGATGCGGCTGCTGCTTTGAAATCTGTACTGGCCCAGAGCCGTATACCTGCACATCTATACGTTGATCAATGCAAAGAATTTCACAACAGCAAATTAAAAGCCCTCATGATGGAGCACAATATCAACACGTATTTGACACTCAGCAACTTAAAGGCGTCGATATGCCAACGTTTTTAGTCAAACATTGAAGAAATGAAACGTGGATGTGGATTACTCTCCTAGGATTTCACAAGTGCATTAATATTTTGGGTTGATTTAATGAAGTCCTACAATAGCGCCAAGCATCGCACGATTTGAAAAAAAACCGGTGGATGCCTGCACGGACAATGAAAAACAACTGTATCGAGGGGTATACAAGTCTCGGCAAATCAAACGAAGTGATCGAGCGCGGAAATTCAGTGTAGGCGATCGAGTTCGAACCAGCAAGAACAAGAATGTATTCGAAAAAGGCTAATTAACCAATTGGACGACAGAAATATTCACCGTGAGTGAGATGAAAAATACCAATCCACCCACCTACAAACTTACCGATTATCAAGATCATCCCATCGAGGGGGGCTTCTACGAGGAAGAGCTCAGCAAAGTAAAATATCCCGACGGCTACCTTGTGGAGAAAGTATTACGCAAACGGGGGAATCTGTTCTATGTGAAGTGTTTGGGATTTGATAATTCGCACAATAGTTGGATAAATAAGACAGACATGTGACATAATTTGTTTATATTTTCCGACTGACAATAAAAGATTTTGAATATACAAATATTTCCACATTTTTTCTGCTTTGTACGCACATGTGCCATACTCTGTACTATGAAACCAATAATAATAATGATAATAATAATCATAATGGGTGTTCGAGGGCCACACGGTCAGCGATCATCACTGCATCGCCTTCGAAGTGGCAGGAGAGACAAGGACGACACGGACGAGGACCCTGCACCCCCCGCGGTGAAACGTAGACAAACTCGACGTACCGAAGTTCTCGGCGGGACTGGCGGCAGCGCCGGCCCCCATTGCCGACGTCCCCCCAGAGCTGACTGGCCGGCAAAGGGCGGAAAGACTAGCAGACGAGACGGCCAAACTGACGACGCGGCTGTGCGACAGCACAATGCCAAAACGACAGTACTGACGTAACAGACCACAACGATACTGGTGGACGAACGAGATAGCCGAGCTGCGGAAGAGTTGCCTGGCAAAACGACGACGGGTCACGAGGGCTGGAGGGAGATCCGAGAGGGAAACCCTTCAGGCCGAGTACAAGACTGAACGAAAACGACTGCCGTGTGCCATCAGAGACAGCAAGTCGCGATGCTGGAGGAAGCTCTGCGAGGAGGTGGATCGCGACCCCTGGGGTGCCGGTTACAAGATTGTAAACGGTAGGCTGGGGGCCCGGATCCCGCCAGAACTCAAGGATACTGAAACCGCACGACGGATCGTCGACGGACTGTTCCCTACGCACCCCACGCGTACGGACGTGACGAACGACAACGAGACCGCGGTGTCCCCCGTCTTCACCGCCGAGGAGGTCGTCGGAGCGACCAAAGCAATGAAGAGGGGTAAGGCGCCAGGACCGGACGGGGTACCGGCGGAGGTTCTTCGCCTGATAGCGAGCCTGAGGCCGGAGATACTTCTCGACCTCTACAACACGTGCCTTACGACAGGGACATCCAGCGACCGGTGAAAGGTGGCGAGGCTGGTTCTTATCCCAAAGGGTAAGGGTGACCCAGGCACGCATTCGGCCTACCGGCCGCTGAGCTTACTGGACACGACAGGGAAACTGTACGAACAGCTTCTGCGACCACGACTTACGGACGCGATACAGGACGGCGGAGGCCTCTCGGACCAGCAGTTCGGCTTCCGGAGGGATTGATCGACGATCGGAGCGATCCAAGAGGTGGTTGACTCCTTCCGGTCGACAGACAGACATTGCCACGCTGCGCGACCCGTCACGCTGCTGGTGACACTTGACGTTAAGAACGCCTTCAACTCGGCCAGGTGGGTGAATATCCTAGGATCGCTGAGAGGCGACTTCGGGGTCCCGCCTTACTTGCTCCGGGTTGTTGAAGACTACCTTTGGAACAGTAGGCTGACGTACGGAACGACCGAAGGCTAAGTGACGCGACAGATCACCGCGGGGGTCGTTCAAGGTTCCATACGAGGACCTGACTTCTGGAACCGGATGTATGACAGCCTGCTCAGACTGAAGCTCCCACTTGGCGTTTGCCTGGTCGCTTACGCTGACGACGTGGCGGCATTGATAGTCGAGTGAACTCCAGATCTGGCACAATACACACTGAACCAGACAATGAGACGAGTCGGATGGTGGATGACTGACCACGAAGTGCAACTCGCGACGGAAAAGACAGAACTGGTGCTTTTCACCAGAAGACGAATACCGACCACATCACGCATGACGGTCGGGACGGACGAGATCAAGACCAGAGGGGAAGTCAAGTACCTGGGGTGACCCTGGATACGAAGATGACCTTCTGGCCTCACATACGACGAACGGCTCAGAAGGCGGCTGAAAAGATAGCATCCCTAAGCCGCCTGATGGCAAACACAAACGGACCGAGACCAGGGAAACGGAGACTTTTGATGTCGACGGTGAACTTGATCCTCCACTACGGTGCGGAGATCTAGGCAGACTCCCTGAAGACTGAGTAGTACTGTCACGCAATGACGACGGTACAGAGACGAAGCGCGTTGAGGATCGCTTGTTCCTATCGGACGGTCTCAACACAGGCCGTTCTGGTGGTGGCAGGCGTGATTCCCGTAGACCTTCTTGCTTCCGAGCCACGGTGCAATCCTCTCAATCCACCAATGTGTGGTGGTCCTGCCTCGAGGGGGTCTTCTCTTGGGCATTCCCGCGTCGCACGCCTTAGTCAAGATGTCCGTAAGCCTGTCGACTTCTGAGTCAGTTGGATTGTCTGTCTGCTCCTCCCTTTTCTTGCGGAGGCAGATCATCATGGCCTCCTTGTCTCATTTATGGACGGTCCATCTGCCGTCGAGCCGCGTATCTAGTGGTTTACCAGGCTTGGCAGGTAAATCATGGCGATGCAGCGGTGGTCGCTGAGGGTTCCGTCCTCCAGGCCCCTTCACCCCTGCAACTTAGCCGCTACCTCCGGGCTATCTGCCGTAATGTCAATGACTGAGTTATAGCCAATACTCACCCTTTGCCATGTCGGTGCGCTGCCTTAGTTGACGGGGTGGAGGTCGAGCCTTGCCAGGAGCTCAACTACGGCCTGGCCCCTCACGTCCAGCTTTGAGGACCCCCAGCTCGGAGACTTCGCGTTGAAGTCCCCGGCAGTGATGATCCTGCCTTCTGCTGTTCGGATGCTGGCCTCCAGGCCATCCAGCTAGGCCTCGAAGTCGCTGGGCGTGACGTAGGGCGAGAAATAGCAGCTGAAGATGGTTAAGCCACTCGTTTTCGCCCAGACAAACCCCTCCCATCTTCCCCCCAGCGTGAGGGTGCCCGGGAGTTCGTCACCATTATAGCCGCGTCCCCCCTCTGATTCACCAGCCAGTTTCCCTGCTCTCCCGCGCCGCTGGGTTCCGAGACGATTAAGATCCCGGCCCTTTGAGCAGCAGCGGTCTGGGTCAGCAGGTCCTGGGCGGCCCGGCTCCGGTTGAGGTTGACCTGGAGTACTACCACCCCAGGCCTGCCCCTGGGTCCCGTGCTGGTGTTTCCTCTCACTATCTGCGTGCTGGGGTATTATTCCCGAGCCTCCACCCGAACGAAGCGCCTAGCGTGGTGAGGAAGAGCATTACAGTCTCCACGCCCGCCTTTTCTGCTCCCCTTACACCCGTGGAGTTGGGCACCACCCCTGCGGTTCTCCTGCTGTGCTGTAGTTTAGCCTTCTCCAGCTTCACCTTGAGGGCTCTGCATTGGCCGCTTCCGGAGAAGTGGTCCACCCTCGCCCCGCTGTTGATGCACACGACGCATCTTGGGCTGGTCCTCCCACACTCCTTCTTTTTGTGGCCGTTCTCCCCGCAACTTCTGCATGCATTTGCATTGTCAATACCCAGGCATCGGACCGCGTAGTACCCAAAACCTTGACACCGGTGGCACCTGTCCACCGTGATCCTCTCCCGGATCCGGCAGGCCGTCCACCCCATCTTGAGCTTACCGAGGGCCAATAGCCTCCGGGCAGTCCGCTCTAGCATTTTGCACAAAGTGGCCTGGGTACCCCCGAAGCCTACCCTCATCTTGATTGGGACCTCCAGCGGAGCTTTCGGGGCGCTGGAGAGAGCCGCCCTTACCTTCTCGTCTGTCGTCACTTCGTACAGGTCCCTGATCTCGACGGTCATGATCGGCTCCAGGGTCGAGACCTTCGCCTGTTCCCCTACAACCTCCCCGACCGTCTCCCTCAGGGCCTGGGCGCCGTTCGACCCCTTCACCTCGAGGAGGACATCTCCCCCCCCCCCAACCTTTGTCCGCCACAATGCCGTAACGTTGGCGCCGGCCTTTTCGGGGACCACTTCCTCCTTAACTTTCTTGAGGACGTCTGCGTAGTTACATCCCTCCGCTACCATGATGATGACGGCATCCGGCCGGATAGGCTTTCTTCTTGGCCCCCCCTTCGATGGAGCCGCAGCCGCCGGTTTCCGCAGGGCTGCTGGTTCGGGTGCCGCGGCAGTGGGTTTCACCGTTCCTTTCGGTCAGCCTCTCCTCACCACCTCGCTTCATCCGTCGAGTGCCTTGCACTTCTCCTTCTCCTCGGGGCGTGGCCGCTTCTTTGCTGCACCTACAGATGGCGAGATCTCCTTCCTTTTGGCAGATTTTTCCTTCGCTCCTGCTACGTCTTTCGTCGGTGGCTGCTTTAATTGTTGTGGCTAATCCTGCGGCCCTTCCTTCGTCGTCTGGACAGCCTGGACCGCGCTTTCCCGTGGAGCCTTAGCCGCTGCCAACTCTTCCTCCATGCGCCTCCACACCCTTTCTACCTGCCTCACGACGATGGCCGCCTTCGTCGTGTCCTCTTTCAGCGTCAAGCTGGTTTTCTTATGCACAAGGGCTAAGCCCTCCATGTCCTTGATGAGGGCAATCAGCGACTTCAGGTACTCCCTTCCGCTTATCTCCGACAAGCCTAGCGACGCACTGGGGTAGCTGTTCGTCCTTCCCTCCTACGTTACGGTCCTCGGGATCGCTCCTTTCGGTCCGCTGGCCGGCCTTCGGTCCCCTTCTGTCGCCTCCACGTCGATAAAGACTAACAGCGTCTGGACAGGCGCCGGCTCCCACATCTGCAGCTCCAGGCTGGTGATCCGCCTGGGCTGTGGTGGTGACCGGTGGATACTAGACCTTCTTGCAGAGGGATCTACCTCTAGTACCTTGTGACGGGTTTTGAGTCCGCACGAATACTATGGGTGGGGAAGACAATTAGAGACGGGGCGGATATAATCGGTAAAACTTTGTGTGTATATTTTTGCACCAGGGCTCGACTTAAATTAAGATGTACAAAAGGGTTGTAGACGTGAGCGGTGGCTGATCACGCCTCAGCCCTTAGCGTTGCTTAATACTAACTTACAGATACGCGCGCGGGGGGGGGGGGGGGGGGGGGGGAAGGAGCGTGGGAGGTGACGGGGAATGTGGGGTCGGAAGGGTTGATATGGCGAGGGGAGGGTGGTGTAGAGTGACGGGGAGTGTGTGGTAGACAGGGTTGGTATTGCGAGGGGAGGAGCAGATCGGCGGTAGAAGGCAGGCTAACCTGGTGACGTTGACGTGTGTGGGTGGATGTCTCGAGGTGCGGTGGAGGGTAGCTGGGTGTTCGGTGTTTGTGTGTGTCGGTGACTCTCTCTCTTTCTTTCTCTCTCTCTCTCTCTTTCGCTCTTAGGTTTGGTCTACGCCGGTGTGGCTGCTGCTACTGCCGTGCTCGTACTGAATCTCGCGCTCGGCTCTGCCGAGCGTCGGGGGGCTTCGGTGATGTTCGGGTCTTTCCCGACGGGACAGGGCTCACCCGTTCGGCTCTTCCCCGCGGGTTTGGGGTTTGTTGTGACTTGCACTCTAGGTGCAACGTCACAACTCCCCCCTCCCCACGCGGGGCGAGGCCTATAGGGTGAGCCGGTTTCGGTGACGGATTTTGTGGTCCTTTCGTCTGTGTATTCTCCTTTTGTTATTTTTGTTGTTTCTGTGTTGTCTGCTCCGATCTGTCGGGGTTAAGGGATGGAGGTTGGGTTGTATTTGCGGGGTGTGTGTTTGGTGTGGGTTGTGGGTCGTCTTATATCTACTTATTCTACTTGGTCTCGTGTGTCTTAATCAAAATCATGTTTTTTTCTCTTATATGAACTTATTCTATTCTTATATTATTTTGTACTTGAATTTTTGGTTTTGGTTCGGTGGCTCTCGTCGGTGTGGGTCTTGGTGAGTTTTTGCGTTGTTCTTTGTACCTCGTGGCTCGTGGTTTCTTCTCCCTTCTCTTCTCTCTTTTTGGGTTGTGTTCTGTTTCTTTGGCCTCCGTCTGTCGTTGTTCGTCCGTCGGTTTGGTGTTGTTAGTGTATTTGGTGTTTTCTGTTTTGTCCCTTTTTTTTTTTTTTGTATCGTATTGCGTCCCGTGTTGTGTGTGCGTCGTTGTTCGTCCGTCCGTTTGGTGTTGTCAGTTTGTCTAGTGTTTCCTGTTTTGTTCTTTTTTCTGTTTCCGTATTGATTTTCGTTTTTTGTATCGTTTTGAGTCCCGTGTGGTGTGTGTGGCTGGTTGGGGTGTTTGTGTATGTTCGACTGTGTCCGTGAGTGAGGTGGTGTCGGTGTTACTGTCTGTGTCGTTGTCCGTCGTTTGTGTTTGTAGCGTGCCTGTGTGTGTGGTTTCGATGTGTATCACTGTCTCTGCGGTGGAGGTGGTGGAATCTGTGTCGCTGTCGGTGTCTGGTGTGTTGGGGGGTTGTGTTTTGTGTGGTGCTGTTTGATGTGTGGTGTGTGGTTGGTGTGTTGAGGTGCTGGCTTCTGTTTCGTCAGTGTTTGTGCGTTCGTGTGTCCGTCTGGTCATGTATCTTTCTTTTTGTGCTCGTAATTCGTCGTATAGGGTGCTTGCTGGTTCTAAACTTGCAATTATGGCTATTATCTCGGGGTGTGGTCCTGTGTGTTGTTTGCATGTTTGTTTTGTCTGTGTCGATTCTGTGTGTCTGTCCATGTTGGCGAATGTCTGTAAGATTCTGTCTTCTGTTGTTTGTGGTCTCGCGAATCTGGTGTGTGTCCATTGAGGGGGTGATGCAGGGGGTGGTGTGTACCGTGGTGTTGGTGTGGGTGTGGGGCGTGTGGTTGTATGGGGTGTTTGTTTCTTGGTGGGTGGGTGTGTAGTCGTGTGTGTGGCCGTGGTTCGTGTGGTGTGGGTAACTGATTGTGGGTGTGTGATATTTTGTGGTGGGTGTGGTGTGTCTGTGTTAGTTTGTGTGCATGTTTGTATGTGTTCTGTGTATTTGGTGCCCCGGACCAGCCCGTTGCATTTCGGGCATTGCCTTGGTCCGGAGGGTGTAATTGTGTGTGTGGTCATCGTTGTGTGTGTTTGTGAGTGTCTCTGTGTGGCTGTGGGTGCAGTGGTTGTTAAGTGTGTTGTCGTCGTGGTGGTCTGTATTACCTTTCTGTATGTGGGGGGTGTCGGTAGTAGGGTTCGTCGGGTCTCCGTCTGGTGTGTGCCGTCGCGTCCGTATTTGTGTGGGTGTGGGGCCTGTCCTGGTGTTTGTAATAGTGGTGTTTTTTCTGTTTGTGTCGTCGTTGTCGTCGGTTTCGTCAGTCGTAGCGTCATCAGGGCCGGTATTTTTGTTTGCTGATTTTCCATGTTGTTTCTGTGGAGTGAATACACATGTTAGTTTATTTTCGGGGTGTGTTATTTGATTATGTATATAATTTTAGGTCTTCTATATGACATTTTCCTATATTTCTACCGCTCTCTGTTGTTAATTCGTATATTGTGGGTGAGACTTTTCTAGTGATTATGTATGGGCCTATGAATTTTTTATTTAACTTAGCTGTCGTTCGTTCTGGTCCGGATGAGAGTGCGTGGTTCTTTTTTAGTACTCTGTTTCCTTCCTTGAATTGAATGTCTCGTCTTCGTAGGTTGTAGTAGTGTGCTTGTTTTTCGTTTGCTTCTATCAAGTGCCTCTGTACTTCGTCTCTAAGTATTTGTAGTCGTCTCAAGTGGTCTGTCCATCTGTCTGTGTCTTGTAATTCTACTTCGTCGTGGTTCTCTAACTGATTTCTTAGACATTGTGTGGGGTTTAATTCCCTTCCTAGGTTTAAAAAGGCTGGTGTGTGTTTAGTTGATGTGTGTGTACATGTATTGATTGCAAATTGTAAGTCTTGTAAGTGTATGTCCCATTCTGTGTGGTCGTTGTTTACGTAGGCTTGGATCATTGTTTTAGCGGTTCTGTTGACTCGCTCTACGGGGTTGGCTTGTGCGTGGTATGGGGGGATTGTTGCGTGTCTTATGTTGAATTTTTGTGTCAGTTCGCGTATGAGTTTGTTTATGTATGGTGTGCCGTTGTCTGTCAGTAGTATGCGTGGTGTACCCCATCGTGATATTACGTGTGAGTGGAATGCCTGTTCTACTGTTTTGGCGTTTGCTTTGCGTGTCGGTATAATTTCCACCCATTTAGTGTATAGGTCTTCGAACACTATGATGTATTGGTTTCCTTTTTTTGATCGTGGGAGTGGGCCCATGATGTCGGAGGCTACTACTGTCCACGGTTCTTCGATAATTCTCATGCCCATTAGTCCTGCCGGTCGCGCTTGTATTGTTTTTGTTCTTTGGCATGTGTCACATTTTTTTATGTAGTTTACTGTGTCTCTGTACATCCCTGGCCAATAATAATTTTTTGCTACTCGTTGGTATGTTTTTTCGATCCCTAAGTGTCCTGCTTGTGTTACGTCGTGGTTTTCGTGTAGTATGTGTGTTATTTTGTCTTTGGGTGTGACTAGTTTCCATGGGTTTGTGTCTGGTAGGAGGTTTGAGTGTAGGGGGTTAGGGCGGTGGAAGTATAGTTGATTGTTTCTGATTCGCCACGACTCGTTTTTCTCTGGGCGTGTTTGTACTTGTGTTTTTTTGTATGTGTACCACTTGTCTGTCGTGTCTTCTATTGTGTCTATGTGTTCTTCGTCTTCGTGTCGTCTTGAAAGTGCGTCTGGCACGTCGTGCATTGTACCTTTTCTGTGTGTAATGTCAAAGTCGTATTCTAATAGTTCTAGTGCCCATCGTGCAAGTCGGCCTGTGGGGTTTTTCAATTGTCTAAGCCACTTCAGTGCGTGGTGATCTGTAATGACTTTAAAATGGTAACCTTCCACGTAGGGTCTGAATTTTTTGATGGACCAGAGTACCGCCAAACACTCTCTCTCAGTTGTTGAGTATTTACGTTCTGCCTCGCTTAGCGCACGGCTAGCGTAGGCTATGACATGCTCTTCGTCATCGAGAGATTGTGTTAGTACGGCACCTATCCCTGTTCCGCTAGCGTCTGTTTGTAGTGTGAATGTTTGTGTGTAGTCTGGGCATGCGAGTGTGGGTGGTGATGTGAGTGCGTGTTTGATTGTGTTCATTGCGTTTTCTTGTTCTTCCCCCCAGTGCCATTTCTGGTCTTTTTTCAGTAGTCGTGTTAGTGGTTCTGTAATGTGTGCGAAGTTAGGTATGAAGCGCCTGTACCATGATGCCATGCCAATTAGTCTCCGTAATTGTTTTATTGTTTTTGGGCTTGGGTAGTTTTCTATGGGTTGTGTTTTGTCGGGGTCTATGTGTAGTCCGTGTCTGTCTACTATGTATCCGAGATATTTTACTTGTGCGCATCCGAACTCGCACTTCTCTGGGTTTATTGTCAGTCCTGCGTCTGTAATTCTTTTTAGTATTTGCTCTAGTCTTTGTAAGTGTTCGTCGAATGTTTGTGTTACTATTATTATGTCGTCTAGGTATGCGAATGCATATGGTTCGCATTCTGGGCCTATGAGTCTGTCTAGTAGTCTTTGGAATGTCGCTGGTGCGCCTGTCAGTCCGTATGGCATTCTTTTAAATTGAAATAAGCCCATTCCCGGGACTGTAAAGGCTGTTATGTGTTTACTGTCTTCGTCGAGTGGTATTTGGAAGTATGCTTGGCTTAAGTCGATTTTTGATATGTACTGTGCTGTCCGTAGTTTGTCTAATATTGCTGTCATGTATGGTAGTGGGTATGCGTCTTTTTTTGATACTGAGTTTACTTTTCTAAAGTCTAAACAAAAGCGATATGTGTTATTTGGTTTTTTTATCATAACAATTGGGCTCGACCATTCGCTTTCTGATGGTTCTATCACGTCTTCTCTTAGCATTTTGCCTATTTCTGTGTGGACGGCTTCTCTAATTTTTGGTGATACCATATAGTATCTTTGTTTTATGGGTGCGTGTCCTTGGGTGTCTATTTTGTGTTTAATTAGGTGTGTTAGCCCGAGTTGGCCTGGTAGTGTTGAGATTTTCTGCTGTATTGTCGTCTGTAGTTGTGTGTGTTGTGATTGTGTGAGTTCTTGTATTCCTGCGCATATTTGTGGTTCGGTTTCTTTGTCGGTTTGTGTATCGTCTGTTGTTTGTGCGTTTGTGGGTATGATTTTTTGATTTGTGATTTGTGTGTTCTGTGGGTTGTCTTTTTGGGGGGTGTTTTCCGGTGGTGTCTTTGTGCTGGGTAGTGTTGGTGTTAGTGGTTTTTGTTTCATGGTTGTTTTTTTTGTGTTTTCGTGTCTTTCTGTTGTTTTCGGGTTCGTTTGTTGTTTCGTTGCTTCTAATTTTTCTGCTGCTTTTGCTTGTTTTGTGTGTGTTTGTGTTGATTGGTGTCGTGTTTCTCGTGTTTGATGTGTTTGTATGTATTCTTTGAGTGGTGTTGGTAGTTTTTGTGGTCTAGCTTGCATGTGGTAGTGTGTCTGTGGGTCGTCTATCAGTGACCATGTGTTTTTTCCATAATTTATTAGTATTCCAAATCTTATTAAGTCGCTGTTCCCAATGATACCTTGTGAGCCTAAGTTTGGTATTAATCCGAAATTAATTTTTTTTGTTATGTTGCCGAGGCGTATTGGGAGTGTTACTGCTCCTTCTATCGTCACCTGTGTTCCGTTTCCCATTGTAGCTGTTCTGTCGGGTGTGTTGTTTATTTGTGTGTCTGTGTTACGTAGTATTTGTAATACTTCTGCGCCTAGGTATGAGTGTGTTGCGCCTGTGTCTATTAGTGCGTTAAATTCGTGACCGTGTATTTCGATTCTGATGTGAAACCTACTTTCCGTTCTGTTGTTGTCTGTTGTAGGTGCTACTGTCTCGGGTGTGTTTGTGTTGTTTTTGGGGTTGCCCTCCACCCTTGCTGGGTCAACCCTTACTCGTTTCCCTGGTTCTGTGTTTGTGTGCATTGCCATCTGAAGTGTCCGGGTTGGTTGCAGTTAAAGCATCTGCGTGGTGTTGTGCCTGTGTTTGGGTTCGTTTGTGTTTGTTGCTGAGTGTAGTGTGGTGAGTTATACGTGATTGCGGGGTATCGAGTCTGTTGCGTGTTTTGGTTTGTTTGGTTTCGTCGTATGTTGTATGTGAGTGCCGGTGGTATATTTGGTGTTGGGAGTATTGCTGGGCGGGGTTGTGTTTGTGTGTACTTGTATGGGATGTATTGTGTGTGGTGTGTTTGGTGTGTGTAGGTTTCTCGCGGGTGTGTGTAGTTGTTTAATATTGTTTGTCTCGTGTTTTCCCATTCGATATTTGCTTCCCATTCTTTTGCGGCCATTTCCAGTTGGTCGAAGTTCGCGAAATCGTATGGTTTTATGTATGCCTTGTATTCTATTTTCATGTTTCTGTATGCCAGGTCTAATTGTGTTCGTGGGTGGTATGGTGGTTTTAGTTGTGATAGTAGTGTTCTAAATTGTATTAGGAATTGTGTGATTTTTTGTGTTGGTCCTTGTACGTAATTTCTGATTTTTTGTTCCAGCCTGTCCCTATGTTGTATGTTTTGAAATGCGTGTGTAATGTCTCTTTCGAATTCTTCCAGTGTTCGCCATTTGCCTCTATTTAATCTGTACCAGTTTTTTGCGTCACCTTCGAGTATCGGGCTGAGGTTGTTGATTAATTGTGTATCGTGTATTTCATAACCCGTTTGATAGTCGCGGAGATTTTGTAAAAATTCGTCTATGTCTTCGTCTGTGTTTCCTGAGTATTTTATGTTCCATGTTTGTATTGTTTTCATTGCCATTGCTGGCTGATTCCAGTATGTACTGTTCGGGTTTGGTGTGTGGTTTAGGTGTGTCGTGTTTTGGTTGTTTGTGGGGTGTATTGACTGTGTGCTGTATATGTGTGGGTCTTCGTATTCGTTTCTGTCGCTTGGTAGTGCTCCGAGGTCTATCAGATTTTGTATAAATCGTGTGTTACGAGTGTTGGTGGCTAAAAATGTGTCTGTTCCCGTGAAGTGTCGGTTCGTTTGACTGGTTGTTACCGTGTTAGTTTGCGTGTGTGTAGGTGTTGGGATTGTATTGTATGTTTGTGTGGGATTTGTTGGTTCTGGGCTTTCTTGATGTTGAATTTGTGTACTATGTAAATTGTGTGTATTCTCTATGATAGCTGCATCGATTATATTTATTGCGTTTGGTGAATTTATCGAGCGTCTTCTATTTATTTCCTGCGGTTGGGTCGGTGTTTGTTGATCTCGTGTCGCGCGCGGCTCGCTCTGTGTCGAGTTGTTTTGGTTGCGTTCGGGTGTGTGTATGTCCATGTGTTCGCGCGCTAGGCCTTGTGGTTCTCTGTGTCCTTGGTCTGCCATTGTGTGTCTCGTGTTTGGTAGTGTGTGTGTTCAACTGTCTTTATTCGAATTTTCGTGATTGTGTAACTTTGTTTCGTGAGTCTGTGTGTACTTTGTTAGCGTTTATTCCTGTGTTTTGTCTCTTAATTGTTCGTATTTGGGGTAAAAATGTGGGTAATTTACGTTGGGCGCCAATTTGTGACGGGTTTTGAGTCCGCACGAATACTATGGGTGGGGAAGACAATTAGAGACGGGGCGGATATAATCGGTAAAACTTTGTGTGTATATTTTTGCACCAGGGCTCGACTTAAATTAAGATGTACAAAAGGGTTGTAGACGTGAGCGGTGGCTGATCACGCCTCAGCCCTTAGCGTTGCTTAATACTAACTTACAGATACGCGCGCGGGGGGGGGGGGGGGGGAAGGAGCGTGGGAGGTGACGGGGAATGTGGGGTCGGAAGGGTTGATATGGCGAGGGGAGGGTGGTGTAGAGTGACGGGGAGTGTGTGGTAGACAGGGTTGGTATTGCGAGGGGAGGAGCAGATCGGCGGTAGAAGGCAGGCTAACCTGGTGACGTTGACGTGTGTGGGTGGATGTCTCGAGGTGCGGTGGAGGGTAGCTGGGTGTTCGGTGTTTGTGTGTGTCGGTGACTCTCTCTCTTTCTTTCTCTCTCTCTCTCTCTTTCGCTCTTAGGTTTGGTCTACGCCGGTGTGGCTGCTGCTACTGCCGTGCTCGTACTGAATCTCGCGCTCGGCTCTGCCGAGCGTCGGGGGGCTTCGGTGATGTTCGGGTCTTTCCCGACGGGACAGGGCTCACCCGTTCGGCTCTTCCCCGCGGGTTTGGGGTTTGTTGTGACTTGCACTCTAGGTGCAACGTCACAACCTCATACTCCATTTTGTTGTCGGTTGATTTTGTTTTGAATTGATCCATATTGAATTATTTTAAGTCTAACGACGATTCAGCCATCATGGCAGCTGCACCGCGGTGCAGCATCTTTCCCCGCCGGAAAGAACTCTACCCCCGTACTCGCGCGGAAGCTGCTGTCAACTTATCGGGTGGTCAACCCTATCCGTGCGATGCCCCCCACCCCTCTTACCTCTTCAGGGTCTTTCGTCCGGGGAATTCCCCTGTCAATCCGAGCCCGGGTAGGCCCCCTTTCGAGTAAGACCTTGCCGGAAATACCCTACCGGCTTCGAGTGTGAGGAAATAATGACCAGGTAATCCTCCATGCATGTGCCCGAGGTCCAAGATTCAACCCTCCGCTTGGCTCCAGTCAGCTGCAAATAGCGGTTTTCCCACTTCAAACCTGTGGCTTCCTAGGAAGCCGCAGGAAAAGGTACAGACATTTTTTGCAGCCCTGGTCGGTCGGATTACTAGTCCGACCTTGGCTAATCTCGGTGGAATAGCCTTGAAGACCCCGACCACATCCTATTCTCTTATCCCCCATATATTCCTCACCATTCCCTTACCCAGCTTCGAGAGGCTGGGCCGGTTGCTCTAAGTGGTCGCTCTTCTAGGCTCGCCTTCGGCTAGGAATTTAAAGATTCCAGGTGTCGGTTCCCCTAGATTCATTGCGACCAACAAGGAAAATGCCTTATACACACCCTGTGTTTCACGCAAGAGACACAGGGTAGTGTGGAACCCGCCCCCACTAAAAACCCACCGGCCACCCTGGTACGGGATGAGAGACTCCCCGGAACCACCGAAGCATAACTTCGGGGGGTCTCCCGGCACCTTAGCGCGCGTGCGCTCACTCATAGCTTGGGAGTTGCGTCTCCCATCCCTCCCAATCCACTTGGTTCACGATACCTGGCTCGCGTCATACCTAGGGACCAGCTCCGGTTTTCGCTGTTGGCTGACGCCCTATCGCTGGAGTCGCTTAGCGTACGGACGCTGCCTCCCTGCGCTAGCGGCTTGGTTTCTGCACCCCTCCGCTGGCAGCCCATCACCTCGGGTGCCGGGGAACTGAAGCACCAGCAAGGCCGTCCCTCTCCGCCCCCGTGTAGGCAGGAACCACGGGGAGGGAAACGGGGAAGGGGAAAGGCGGAGGGGAAAGGGGAGAAGATAAAGCACCGGCGTCCGTGACGATACCCTACGACCTGTCACCTGCTACCCTAGCATCAACGACGCCACGAGCGCCCCCGCCCACCCCCACCCTTGCAACCACCGAGATCCACACCCCCGCCCCGCACACACCGCAGCCCCACCGCAAAGGGCGGAGGGGAGGCCCGCCGACATCCGACCCCGCCAACCCTTCCGGGCCCCTACCCGTAGTTACCGGGATCTGCCCGCGCCACCCCTCATCCCGTTTCCCATTTATAAGATGCCCCACTCCTCTATCCCCCCGAGACCGTGTCGCTGGAGACTCTTTCCGCCACGCGCGCCAAACCCGGCTGGCGCATCCGCTCGGCTTGCTCTTTCTCCGTCATGACGGCGTTCGCGAACCATGTGACCGCTGCCCACCCTTCCCCGCTCCTCGTCATAGCTTTGACCAACGCCGGTAGCGTCAGGTCCGCCCCCGTGACTCCGCGTAGGAGTTCTCGCTTCGTCTCCCAGGCCGGGCACGCCTCCACCGTGTGTTCCGCTGTATCCACGCCCCCCCCCCCCCCCCCCCCCCCCCGCCGCATTGCTTGCATACCGGGTCCGCGGCTCTGCCTATCTTGTGCAGAAAGCCCTCGAAGCATCCATGACCCGTCGTGATTTGGGTCAGGTGGAAAGTTACCCCTCCGTGTTCTGCGCTGAACCAGTCCTCCCAATTCGCCAATATGGCACCTCTGAGGCGCCCGCTAGGGAGGTTGGGCCTGCTCAGGTCCGCCCTCCATTCCCTTGCTACAGCTGCCCGTTCCAACGCCGCCAAGGCGCGCGTGCTTGCTGTGTCGGTCCTTCTCGCGCGTTGTTGCTCGCGGAGGCTTTGAAACGTGCGGGCTCGCGTCTTCGCTACTAGGTCCAGCGGCGGAGATCGCGTCAGCATGGATGCTGCCACCAGCAATACGGTACGGTACGCCGATGCGACCCTTATCTGTACCTTACGTTGCATCCGTTGTAGCCGTCGCTTAACGGCGCGGTTGGACGTCGCATCGCTCCACGCTGGGGCTCCGTAGAGGATGATCGCGTAGATCACTTCCGCGTACAGCCTCCTACTCTGCTCCGTGGGCCCCCGCAGGTTTGGCATCAGCCTAAATAACGCGCGAGTCGATTTGGCTACCTTGGTCTCCTTTCGCGCGAAGTGCTCTCGGAAGTTAAGCTGGGCGTCCAGCGTAATTCCCAGATACTGTATGTGGGCACTTATCGCTACTGCCTCCCCCCCTACTCTGAGGCATGGGCTCTGCGTTGCCCAGCCTCGCCGTTCCCGGCCCTTGGCGAACGCAACCGCCTGGGTTTTGGTGGCCGACACCGTCAGCCGCAGACGGTTGATCCGCCTCACGACCGTTGCCACCTGGACCTCAGCCAAGACGATCGCGGTCGCCATGTCCCCCGCCGAGCTGAGAACCAGCGTATCGTCCGCGTAATACAAGACGTCACACCCCTCTTCCCTGCGTACCCGAAGGACCCCGTCGAAGCAGAGGTTCCACAGGAGTGGGTCCAATACCGACCCCTGCGGGACCCCCGCGCGCACGGGGTAACGTCCCGTTGTTGCCACCGGTGCGGAGAAGATTACCTCCCCATCGCTCAGGTACGACCCCGTCACCCGTCGGAGGTACCTCGGCACTTCTCTGTCTCTTAGGGCCGTCAGTATTGCCCCCCACGGTACGCTGTTAAAGGTGTTAGCTACATCTAGGGAGACCGCGATAGCCACCCCCCCCCCCCCGCCCCCCTTGACCACGCGCCCGCCACAAAGACGCGCACCCTCAGCAGCGTGTCGCACGTTGCCCTGCCCTCCCCGAAACCGTACTGACCCTCCGCGAGATCCGCCGCGGGGTTTTCCACCATCCACCCTTTCAGCCGCTCGACTACCACTCGCTCGAAGCCTTTGCTGATTTCGCTCAGCAGGCATATGGGCCTAACCTTTGGCAGCGGATCTCCCGCCGAGCTCCCCCTTTGGGGATAAGCACCAGTCATGGCGTCTTCCACTCCCAGGGAACCTCCCCCTCCTGCAGGCACCTCGAGTAGCACTTCGCTTGGAGGGCCACCATGCCATCTGGGACGATAGCCCAGATCCTCCCCCTTACCCCGTCCAGCCCCGGTGCCGTGCTCCTTTGCCCCCCCTTTTTGAGGGCCGTGCGAACCTCTTCCGGGCTCACTGCCCACTCGTCTCGCCATCCCTCTTCTCCGTGTGCCTTTACCTCCTCCTCCCGTTGGTCTTTGTCGCGCGGAGCCCGATGCGGGAATAAGGAGGACAGCAGCCGCCCGGTGATGACCGGGTCCAAGGTCTCCGTCAGTTCCGGTAAGGACCCCCGAAGCCTGTTGAACACCATTCTGTACGGCAGTCCCCAGGGGTCCGTCTCCACTGCACTGATTAGGTCCTGCCAGGCCCGAGCCTTGGCTGCCTTGATACCTTCTCGCAGTCTGCGTTTGGCTTATTTGTGTTCCGCCTCCCACAGCGAGCCCGCCCGCAGGGTGTGGTCACACCTTGTCATCCGTCGCCTAGTCCGGATGCAGGTCCTGCACAGCTCGGCTACTTCGTCCGTCCACCAGTGTACGGATTTCCTGTGCGGAAGTGGGCGGGACCTGTGCGCCGCCGCGACGCAGGCTTCTGCCATCGCCTGCCCGATCCACCTGGCAAGCCCATTTGCTATTGTCCGGTCCGTTCCGGTCGGTCCCACGCCAGCTGTGGCGCTAGGGACTCGTGGAACCTCTCTTCCTTGAACTTGTTCAAGTTCCATCGGCGCCTAGTCGTTCCTCTGTTGGGGGGGGAGGGGGGGGGGGGTTCACCGGCCCGAGGACGGTCCGCCACCTCGAAGGCGATGTATCGATGGTCCGAGAGGTTCTCGATCCTCGCGAGAACCCTCCATCCCATTACTCTTACGGCTAGGCCCGGCGTGGCTCAGGTGGTGTCCACGACTGAACACCCCTGGGGTCTTACGCAGGTTGCTGTTGCGCCGTTGTTGAGTAGGCGGAGCCCGAGGAATGCTGCCCAGCTCTTCAGGATCTCTCCTCTGCGGTTCGCGCCTGTGGGACTCACCCAAGCTGGTGAGCGGGCATTGAAGTCCCCGCCCACTATTACTCCCTGCATACGGTCTGCCGATCGAACGGCCTCCCCTAGGTCATCGAGGCGTGCGGAGAATTCCTCCAGGGTGATGTTTGGGGAGATGTACACGGAAATGACCGTTATCAGGAGGCAGATAACGGAAACGTACCCCTCTCCTCTGCTACCTAAGCGGCAACCTTGCCGAAAGTCCCCTGACCCCCAGGTTACTGCGGTCCGTCCATCCATGCTGCTGATCCAGCACGGCGAGTCCGAGGCGGTGGGTGGCTCAGAGATGAGGCACACATCCGTCCCTGTCTCTGCCGTATGTTGTGCCAGCAGGTCCCGGGCCCGCCAGCTACGGTTGAGGTTACACTGCAACACTCGTAGTGCTTGGGGCAGCCTCGCCATTTCGGTTTGTCACCGCCGCGGGCCTCCCACCCAGTTCCTCTACTGCCGGACATTGTCCGGAGTCCATTCTGTGCGCGCTGTTATCGCCCTTCTCTGCGTAGATGGCGCATCTGGGGGCCGCCGTGCACGCTCGCGCTTGGTGCCCTTCGCCGCCGCACCCGTAGCATGCCACCCCGCGTGCTTTGGGTGCCTTGCAGGTCGCCCCGATGTGTCCGAATTCCCAGCACCGAAAGCATTGCCGCGGTCGGACCTCAAGGAGGTTGACTCGCGCCGTCGTCCATCCTACTCGTACCTTCCACTTTGCGGCTATTTTCGTGGCCGCTGTCAGCGGACACTGGACCCACGCGCTCCGCAGGCCGTTGGTCATCTCCCGCAGGGGGTTTGACCTTTATCGCCTCGATTCCGCACCCTCCTGTTGCAGCCATTATGGCGGCAAGCTCTTCCGCCGTTACGGAGTCGTCCATGTCCAGGACTCGGATTTCACCCTTGATGATGAGGCGCGAGATTCGAACCGCGTCCCCAGATTCGGCCTTCGTCATCTCGCCGAGGTGCGCCGCCAGTACGTCGGCTTTTTGTGCTCCGTCTGGGCCGGCTACTTCGATCAGTACCCCACCGTTGGCAGAGCGCCGGATCTTTGTCGCTGGCATTTCCAGCTCAGTGAGAGAGATCTTCTCCCTCGCCCTACGCAGTATGTCCCCGTAGTTAACGTTTTCCCCGGTCCCCTTGATCGCCACGGCGGCTGATCTCGGGGGCCTCCGACTCGCGTTCTTTTCAAACACCGTCGCTTGTGCGTTGATGTTTCCTTCACATTGCTGTCCGTCAGTGGGCCTGGCGGCATTTTTCAGGGCAGCGGCGGGAGCACCTGCCAGTGGCTCCACTCTGACGGCCTCGTCCTAGTCCCTCCTTGGGTTCCGCCTATCGTTACCAACGGTTGTCCACACGTCTTCGCCACCCTCCCTTGGTGTGGCGGTTGTTCCTCCGCGGGTCCCGGTTATCCCGCTTGTTGTCGCGGGGAGTTCGGGCTCACCCGGTGTTTGAGACTCTCTCTGTTCATGTCCCCCAGAAGCTGGATCTGTCTCAACATCTTCCTCAATTCTTTCCAGACCTCGCTGACGGAAGTCAGCTGCCGTTCAAGAGCTGTCTCTCTTTCTCTAAGGCTGGCCGGGAGTAGCCCAAGTTGGGCCTCCGTTAGTCGTAGCCCGGATCCCGGGGCGCTGCCGGACGCCGGCGTTTCCGCTGCTGGGTCGAGGAATTCGTGTCTGCTTTTAGCGGCCCTTATGATGAGCGGGGTGAGCGCTCGGCCCTGTCCCATTCTATCGGCTCGTGAGGTGGTTCTCGCCCCTCCTCCTGCCCCCCAATCGCTGGTCACGAGGGCGTAGGTCGTTACGCTACGGTCGACCACCTGTTCATTGGCTCTCTCCAATTCCCGTTTAACTCCGCGAGTTCCCGCAGCGCTTCTTCCTTCTCCCTATCAGCCTTGCGGAGCTGGGCTAAGAGCTCTGTATTTTGCGCCCTCAGTGGTGCAGGGTCGTAGGCCGATACTGCCTTCCCTGTGAGGGCTAGCAGTGCCTCCTTCGCCCAGCTTAGCCGCTTCTTCATGTCACCACTCAACCTTCCTGAGATGGACCGAAACTTGACCCGGATGGCATCCGTCTCTTCCAGCCATTCCCGTATCTGGGTCCCTAGGTCAGCCGCTGACATGATCCGGTATTCCACTGGGCCTACTCCCTCTGGGGAGCCCTTCAGTGAACTTGCGACCGTTCTCCTCTGCGGTTTTGGTTGCCGCGACGTTGTCAGTGTTGGCGGGGCGGGCCCCGTCTCCGGCCTCGTGCTCGGACCCGGCTTGTCCCATTCCGGTCTCTCATTCGCCATCCCCGCGGGCCCCTCGCTGGGCTTTGCCTTAGGTATGGCCTTGCGTCTCTTTTTGCCCTTGGGGTGCAGGCCCCTCCACACCCTTCCCTCTTCCTCCTGTTCCAAGGAGACCCCCTCCTTTAGCTCCTCCACCGATGTGGAGAGTTCTAGTTGCCGGGGAGTCCCATCCCCCTGTGCAAACCCTGCCTTTCCCCCTAGCTGCCTCGGTTGGAACAGCTCTTCGTCCGAGCCTGGGCTTCCGTCCGATGGGGTCAGCTCCTCTCCCTTCCGCTTGTTCCTTTGCGAAAGCGGTGTGTCATCCGATGCCGTGAAGAGCGGTTCCTCTCCATCTCCTGGTTCGTGGAACCCGCTATCGACTTGTCGGGTGGTCTGCCCTATCCGCGCGAACCCTCCATCCCTACATTTTTAGTGTCGCCAGGCCGGGGATTCCCCTGTCAATCCGAAACAGGGTAGGCCCCGACCCAGTAAGACGTTGCCGGATTTAACCTCCTACCGGACGTCGGGTATATGGAAATATTGACCAGATAATCCTCCACGCATGCGCCCAGGGCACCAGGTTTGACTCCCAGATTGGCTCTAGACAGCCGCGGGGAGCGGTTCTCCCACGATGTGCATGTGGTTTCCTGGGACCTTCGCCATGGAACCGAGGTTCCGTGGACTGAAGTTCACCCGTAGTACGCCACAGAGGTACGGTAAAGGTACTGACTTCACCCGCAGCCCCGGTCGGTCGGCTACTACTCCTTCCTTGATTAGTCTCCGAGAAATCGCCCCAGGGGCCCCAACCGCATCCCATGTACACATCGCCCATTCATACCGCCATTCGTACACCCAGCCCCAGGGGGACTGGGCCGGCTGTTCTTAGTGGACACTCGTCTCGAATCACTCCCGTCCGGGGATTTTAAAGTCCTGGGGCGTCGGGTCCTCAAGATTCATTGCGGCCATCAAGCCCCCACACCACGACAAGGTGACAACCGACGTGGGGGGGCCTAACCTTACGTCACCTAACCCAACCTAACCTCACCTGACCTAACCTAACCTAACTTCACCTGAAAAATGTGAAAAACAAGATGGTGGGGCGCAAGATGGCAGACATGATATCGAAGCAAGCTGCTAACCTCACCTTACCCAGCCCAGCCTAACGCATGTAAACAACAACATGGCGGACAGGAATGCAAAGCAGGATGACGATGCAGGATGATGGGGCGGTATTGCAAAATGGCTGGCGGAATATATCGTTTCAAAAATAATATTTTTGGCATACTTCAAATACATTCTTTTGTGCTAATTGACCAGATGGCGACACCGCAATTAGATAGGCTGGGAATGTTGATGATGACCCGTAAACTTTCACGCGCAAGAATTTATTATGGAGGGAGAGTGTGGTTAGTTGGTATACAAATTGCGAGCTTATTCAACACGTTATATTGTTGTCATAGTTTTCCTATTGTGAACTTCAGTATCCATAGTACGTATAATTTATAAAATCTACATCGAACGTGATGGATCTAAATAAAATCAACCTCGTCTGTCGCCTGGAAACGCTGCCCACTAAGAGAATGTCGGAACTGGAGGTTGGGGAGGAGTACAACGTGACAAGGGTAAGACTTGTCAATACTAAGTACGGCACGAGTATTCTGTTCGCGCTAAATGATCAATTCGAAATAATTTCACCCCCTCGAATCGTAAGTCTCATGGAAAATGAAGTGGTGCAATTTAACATAATGCAGAAGACGATAATCGAGGGCATTCCACGAATAAAATATTATGGGAGCGAACACAACAAATTTGAATTTTTGTGTGACAGATGAGCATGGTCAGCAAAAGCATAACGAAAAGCACTGTTCCAACTTGCAATATGGAGATGATCATGGACGTCCAAAGTTTCGTTGGCCCCGGCAATAAATTTTTATACCCAAGGAACTTGCATCATAAACATAAACTCATCGGGTTTGAGTCGCATTCTCTTTAAACCACCGAACGCTTGGGCAGATCTACCAGCTGAACAAAAAGCTACTAACGCTTGGCTAACACACAATTTTCACGGAATACTATGGAATGCAGGAATCGAACCTTATGCTGAGGTGCAGAAAGTTGTAACAAAGGCTGTTAAATATGCATGCTATGTATATGTCGAAGGTGAGGAGAAGAAACGGTGGCTGACGAAGATCCTTGACTGGGAAAAACGAGTAATAAACATGGAAGATTTACACATTTCACCACCATCACTGGAAAAACTGAAACATATGGAAGAGGCGGGTTGGTGCGATGATTATCATGAAAACGGTTAAACGGGATACAACTGTGCCTTCGCAAATCTTTAGCGGTTGAAGAAGTGGTATGTCAAGGAGTGTAAGGGGTCTCTCTCGTGAAATCGTTCGATCAATTTAACAAAACAAAAAAAAAAAATGTAAATATCATGCGTAGAAAAAAATATGAATAGAATTTATTGTAGTATATATATATGTGTGTAAGTTTGTGGCCTGTTTACCCAAACTTATCCATGAAAAACAACAAACACGCTGAACGGGTTACGTAAAGGATAACCAAGAGTGACCATCGCGGAGTCATCGCCTCGGGAGAGAGGGGAGTGATTAACAGGCGCTCGAGACATCCACTAGCGTCATAGTGAATGCTCTGTAAAATATATTGTAAATTATTCTTTTTCATCACTGTTAACTAAGCCTACATTCCCGATCGTCAAAACCGACATTGTTGTTGATTTAGGTGACTATAAGTTTTATAATTATTTTTGTTATTATTTATGTAATTATTTGTGATTGGTGTTAATATAATGTTTTAGTATCGTTTCTACGTCAACCCAAGTCGTTGAGACTCAGGAATTATTATTTCCGCAACCCTTATAAGTTATAAGAGTCACGCTTATAACTTTAATATGTATATATATTTCGAATTACAGTTACACCTTATTCTAAGTAATATAATTTATGTAAATGAATCTAAAATAAATGTATATCTTGCTATATTATAGAATAGTTGCCCTCCGGGTCCTGATCATTGTTTGGGTCAGCCGTTTGGGTTAGCCGTTTGGGTCAGCCATTGGGGTCAGCCGTTGGGTTAGCCGTTTGGGTCAGCCGTTTGGGTTAGTCGTTTGGGTCAGCCGTTTGAGTTAGCCGTTTGGTTCAGCCGTTGGGTTAGCCGTTTGGGTCAGTCGTTGTGTTGTTTGGGTTGGATTTTGTTTTGTGGTTTTGTTTGGGTTCAATTGGGCGATACTTGTGTTGTTTTGGTTGGACTTCACTGGAATTTGGAGAGACTGATGGAGACCAGATGATGAATTGTATAGCAGCATTCCGTGGTATGGGAGAGGGCTTTTCTTACATTTTATCCCCGTTTTGTTCGCTGAAATTGAATGATTGAAATTGGGTTGGCTTTCATTATATCAATATATCTTTATTATTCTTTCCTATCTTAAGATCTTAATAAATTCATTATTTAACCTCTGAGACGCCAGTGGAAAGGTTATCTGTGGCTTTTTTTTCGGTTGTTCGTTTCCCAGAAGAAGATTTTTTAACGCTGTTACGTCCGTGAGTAGAGTTTACTCCTGAGCGGAAGGAGTAACCTGGTTGGCTTCGCTTTTACGTTTCAGGTCAACCGGAAATCAGGATGAGGATTGAATAAACTTGAGTATGTTGATATGTCGATTATATGTTTATTGCGTAGAATTTGAGATACCGGCAGGAGTAAATTGTGTGGTACGAAAAGATATATAAGAAGTCTAGATGTGGGGTTGTCGAGAGTCAGAATAGGAGTGTCCCTCGAGACGTGAAACGTACGGGTGCAGAAAAGGTGTGACAATGCTAGAAGTAGGGAATGGAATTTGATGAGTAAGCGCGATAGTGAATAGCGTGAGACTAGGTAGAGATAAGAGGACAGGACAGCGACCATGAGAATAATGTAAGAACTGTGGGAGACTTAGCGAGTAGGAAAAATAGAGATAAGTGGTATGCTGGACGTAACAACGCCATTTCTGAATCCGATTTTTTACACATTTCATATTGTTAACATGAAAATACGTTGTCTCTGTAAAAATAATTGTGGCTCCGTAACTAAGGATTCGTATACTCTGGGTGGTCTTGGAAAGAACCGGGTGAAAAGCATACACATGGAGCTTCCGAATTGGTTTTTTTTTCGAAAAATCGAAAAATACTGATAGTAAAAAAGAATGAATAAGACATGTTCTGAAGTATTACCATTGTTTTCTATTTTGCCTATAAGTTCAATATTTCGCCCTCTGTCCAATGAAATTTCGTTCGCATAATTTGATATTACCACTTCCAATTTATATCGGCCATCAGTGATTGCCCAAAAAACTTGATTCGTTTTACGAATGTTTGTTGAAATAAACTCATTCCGTATGTATCCCTTGACTCCTGTATCTATTAATATTTGTATAGATGAATGAATGTTTTTGTATCTTTTTCTGTTTACTTGTATGATGCTAAAATAAGGACGTGTATTTCAATTTTTATTTTTATTATTTCGTAATGACTTACGAACATAATAAGACGTCGTAAATATATCTTTTAAATCGGTTGTGATAATTTTTGCATGATCTGGTTCGGCGTCGTAGGAATCCAATTTTGTAATTTTTGAATAAGGTTTGACCAGAAGTTCGTAAGCAACATTTCCATTGTTAAATTTTGTTTCCTTTGCGATTACCGTTTCGACAAGGAGGACCTAAATAATTGTTTATGGGAACTGCAAATATCATGGGAATTGATATTTAAATCGTGTCGATTAGGGGACCATTCCAGTGTGAAATTTGTTGAGAACGTTTTTTTCCATTATCCAAAAATATGAACTTTTATAAACATTTGGTATGTCATTTAAATGAAGGAAAAAAAAATCGAACTGATTATCAAATTTTACTTGAAACAAAAAAATCATAAATATCCGCGATTTTCAAGTCAGTCACACTGTAATGGTTCTTCAATAAATACCTCATTCAAATTTATTCTTCCAAAAACGACTTCAATATCGTTGTTCCATATGATACATTGAATTGTGGTCCTTTCGGAATTGTTCATGATGAATTGAAATACCTTAAATTGTTTCGATAAATCTCTCGATTCGATTTTTCACGGTCGATCGACTTCTTCCATGTACCCAACTATAGATCTATAAAAAATTGGAATATGGAATTGGCATCTCATTTAACACGATAGAAATCATTTTTCATAACAAAGAATTTCTTAAAATGTTAAATATTAAAGTGAAATAACAAGAATTATAAATCAAATTCTTTACGGAATTCCAAATCACGAATTAATTAATTTTGAACATATAATATCTCATTTCAAAGAATATCAAAGGAGCACTTTTCATTTACAAGACAGAATAAAACTAACACAGATTTCTCACCAATTTTACTTTTCTTCAAGTAATCCGTGCTCGAAAAAGGTATGGATGATTCATTTTTTTTCTTTCAATTATCTTTTGAAGTAGATGCATATTCATCACTTTTTTCGCACTTTTCGCGACTTGAGCCAGGTCCGTACTCTTCATTTTTATTTTTATATTGGGTCATTATGTAAAATTTAAAAAAAAAAAATTATTTAAAAACGGTCCTATAAACTGTCAGAAACTGGACGAAATGAATAGTGTCGGTCTTGAAGTATGAATTAAAATTGAAAGTCGAAACAAATCAATACAACGCTGATTTCGGCCCGTATGTAAAAACGGTCATATAAGCTGTCAGAAACTGGACGAAATAAATAGTGTCAGTCTTGACGTGTAAATTAAAATTGAAAGTCGAAACAAATCAATACAACGCTAATTTCGGGCCGTTATTTGATTAATGATAAGCAGCTTTGTGAAAATATAAATTTGAACAGTTGCATATTCCACATTTTTACTATGGTTTTGAGGAATAACTAACGTCTAAAAATTATAGACTGCAAAATCGTGCTATACAAATATCTTGAAAATAATCGAGAAATAGTGTTAAAGAAAAAAAAAACATCGAAATGGATTCGAGAGATAAACGACGCAAATGCCAAGAAAAATATGCACAGCAAAATCGGTCAACGGAATTGAAACGTAAACGTAAATATCGGGAAAAAAATAGGTAAATGATGTTGAAGAAAAAACGTATCGTAAACATGAGCATTGCTGAAATTAAAACACAACAAAACCGCAAATGGATTGACATGCGAGGAAAAAAAGATGGAAATACGAACCCGAAATCTTATTAGGAAACGAAATGGTATCGCCCTTGATGGTGCTTCAAACAATAGTCAATACTATAATATTGGTGATATGGCATATGTTTGTGAGTATTTCAATGCTGTATCAATCCACGACGTCACCCCCCCCCCCCCCCTTCCGCCCCTCTAAATCCGCGGCGTTCGCTCCCTCTCTCTCTCTCTCTCTCTCTCTCTCTTTGTTCCCGACTTACTCTCTAACTATGCGATTAGTAAAGCTGTCCCGCTTCTGTTTAACAGCCTTCTGGATTTGTTCAATGCAAGCCTCCGTCTGTCACATTTCCCATCTTTATGGAAACGTGCCTTCATTCGCCCAATACTTAAAACTGTTCCTCCGTCGTCTCCATCTGACACAAGACCAGTCGCAAACCTCTGTGAGCTCTCTGAGGCCCTGGAGCGAATTGTTTTCGGTCAGATTACTGACTTTCTCCATGCCAATGATCTTGCCGATCCCTTTCAATCGGACTTCAGGAAGGGTTATAGCACGTTGACTACTCTGCTTAAGCTTAATCAAGACATCAGACAGGCAGTTGATGACAGAAAAATAACGGTGCTTGTTCTCTTTGATTTTAGCAAGGCGTTTGACATGGTTCCACATCACCTACTTCTACGTAAACTTCGTCTCTTGGGCTGCTCGGATGGAGTGCTTGCCTGGTTTTTCTCATATTTATCTAAACGATCGCAAGCAGTTGTTGATGATAGGGGAACTGTTTCCTCCTGGTGCCCCACTCATATGGGTGTTCCACAGGGATCAGTTCTTGGTCCTCTTCTTTTTTCAATCTTCATCCGTGATATTGGCATTGGTCTGAACTATACCCAATACCTCACTTATGCGGATGATACACAGATTTATCTCACCTGCTACCCCAGTGACCTGGCTCGTGCTCTATCCGATCTGACTCTCGACGTGAATTATATCTTTGATTATGCTGTGGTGAATGGACTCAGGTTAAACCTTGCGAAGTCAAAGGTTATGATTTTGGGCAGTGGTACTTACATTAATCAAATTGATTTTTCGACTCTCCCTCGCATTCGAGTCAGGGAAAATGAGCTTCCCTATGTCTCGCACGCTCGCAACCTGGGCATCATTATGCAATCTAATCTTTCGTGGCACAAGCACATTATGCACATTTCGTCCAAGGTGAACTTTACTCTCTTTCGCCTAAAATATAATAAAAACCTTCTATCGAAGAAATTGCGCATCATGCTTATAACTGCACTTGTTTTTCCACTTATCGATTATTGTTGCCTCGCCTATATCGATTTAACCGGTGAACAGAACCTGATATTGGAACGATTAATCAATAACTGTATTCGCTTCATTTTTAACGTACGTCGGGACATCCATATCTCCCCATATCGCAATAGCTTATCTTGGCTTACGGTTTCAAATCGCAGAAATTATTTTATGGGCATCCTTATTTTCAAGCTCCTCAAATTAGATGTCCCTTCCTACATCCATGACCTCTTCTCTCTTGCTCCCACATCAACTCGTCCAACTCGTCTCCACTCTACACCAACATTTTCCATCCCCCTACATCGTACCTCCACTTTACGCAATTCTTTTGTTCTCTCTGCTTCCTATTTCTGGCATTCCCTTCCTCCTAGCATCACAACTCTGCAGTGTCTCCCCACCTTTAAGAGAGATCTGCGGACGCATTTGCTGGCTTCCCAGCTTTAATATATTTGGTTTCTTTCATTGCATGCGGTTAATCGGCTTGCTTGCCACTCTCCTTTTCTTTTCTTTTCTTTCCTTTTATTTTTTATTATTATTTTTTTTTTTTCTCTTTCTTTTTCTTTGCATTATTTGTATGCTTTATTTGTGCTATATTTATGCTTTATTTGTGTTTATATTCGCTCGCGGTTTCTCCGCGTCTTGACTCTGTACTCTGTATGCTTCTCCTTAGTTTTCTTAGTTTTCTTAGTTTTAAGCCTAGGTTAAGTCTTATTACATTATATTTAATCTTTTTTCATGTACCCATTGCCCACGGAGTTTTTTCTCCAGGGCATAATAAAACTTATTCATTCATTCATTCATTCATTCATTCATTCATTCATTCATTCATTCATTCATTCATTCATTCTTTGTTTCTTTTTCTTTTACTCTTTTTCTTTACACTATTTCTATGTTTTATTTACACTTTTGTGCTCGCGGTTTCTCTGCATTTTGATTTTGTACGCTTTTTCTTAGTTTTAAGCTCTAAGGTTAAGTTTTATTACATCATATTTTCATGTACCCATTGCCCACCGAGTTTTTCTCCAGGGCATAATAAAGTATATTTATTCATTCTCTCACGCTCACCCCCATTGTTCCCCCCTCGCCTCCCCCTCACCCGTTGATCATTTTCGCGATTTGCCGCAAGATAGCTGTTTTCATAGGATTTGAGACACACACACACGCACAAAATAATTCCTGTCGAGACTTGTTTTCCGCCGAACGTCATAAACGTAGGTATTCGGGGCAAGGGCTCTGGGCCCCGATTTTTTATACCTGCACCGCCCACTACCTGCTTTTTGTTGACGGATTTCCATTACATGCTTGGGAAACTATACATTGCTACTCTACTCACAGCATTTGCGCAGTTTTTTATACTTAGGTGGGCATCCATCGTAGGCGGCGGTGGGCTCGTGGAGGGGGGGGGGGGGGGGGGTGAAAACCTGTTCCAACACGCTTTCAGGCAAGATGCACCTGTGAAAGCGGGTCACTTCGAAAGAGCAATGAAACCCAAAAATTTGGGGATGGGGGGACGGGTGAAGGCTGGGCCTAGTCGTCTCTAACGTCATTTTTCCCTCCGATATGCGCAGAACGCAGTGCGCACCGTTCCCAAATTCTTGCGATCTATCGGCCTATATACATATCAGCTCAACGCATCCGATGCAGACTCGTCAGTCTTACACGATACGTGCAAATCGAAAAAGTTATACAAAGTTCAGCTTATATCAACGTCAAAGTCATGGCAGTCAAAGCGTATATAGGACTTGCGGAGCGAATGGAAGAGACGTACAATTTGCTGAGAGAGCAACCACCCGGAGAAGAGAATGACGCTGTCATCAATCATTGGGCTGATATTGGAATTGCGAATATCCAAGTTCTGCGCGATATTTCCATGCAACGAGGAACAACCGTTGGTGCGAGAATACGGATCCAACATACGATCGCACTCCTGCAATCTTAAGTGACGAAGATCAAGCAGTTGCAGCAGCGCACAGTGGTGACGGGTGGAAATATCGGTTCTCCTGCGGGTGTACAGTGGGACGATGTGGATAGTGCTTTTGCCAGCCGGATCAGAACGGGGGTTGTCGCAAATCTCCATCATAAGAATTTGGACGCCTTTCTGGACGATGTGCAGCGCGTCGTCACCGAGAAGTTGAAGCTGGTACTGCGCAAAGAGGGAAATGTGAAGGTTAACCTCATATTATCGTGCAAATTCGAAAATGCCAAGCACGAAAAGATCTCCACCGAAGTTAAGAGTTTCAACACCTCCAACGTGGCGATTCTTCTCCCATCGAGCGATATAAATGGCTGGTTTACACGTGCACGGGGTGATCTGCTATCAAAGGTGGAAGATTTCGAGCAACGTGATTCCGGCTGGAGTATGATTGAGATCCTCAACATCGCTGTAAATATCGATCGCTACCAGCCTCTCGCCGCGGGAGCTTCAACATTCATCGATCTGCCCCAGGACATTCGACATGAGAAGGCTGTGATTAACGTGAGGAACAAGGACGAAAGATGTCTTCTCTGGCCCGTCATAGCAGCCCTTCACCCAGTCAACACCCACACCCATAGGACTGACAACTATCGTCGCTATATTTCCGAGTTGGACTGTACAGGTATCAAATTCCCTGCTACTCTACATGATGTAAAACAGCTTGAGAGATTAAATAATTTGTGCATCAATGTATATGGTATAGAATCTCAAACTTTTTCGCATCATGCAAAATCGAATAAAAGCGTCATCGTGCCAATTTATTTGAGTAAAAATTTGCATAGCGTAAACACTGACACGATCCATCTTCTGATGGTTGCGAGTAATCCGGAAGACGATATGACTGGTGAGTTTGCACCGAGATTCCATTTTGCTTGAATTAAAGATCTTTCCCGATTGGTGAGCAAACAATTGTCCGTTCATGAACACAAAATGTTTTTATGTGACAGATGTTTGTGCCACTGTAGCGTAAAACACGCCTACGACAATCATCGACAAAATTGTATTATGCTAAATGAAGTACGCATGGAATTTCCCAAGTGTAAAGATTAAGTATTTTCCAATTTTCGAAACAAAGGCACCGTTCCGTTTGTCGTATACGCCGATCTCGAATGTATATTAATCCCTGAACCTGTAGATGAATTTGAAACTCGTAAGACTTGTGAAATTCAAAAGCATATCCCGCACAGTGTAGCGTACTACGTACATTGCGCGTACGTTGAGACTTTATCGGAGTTCCACGGTAAACGCCGTGTCGATTGCATAGATTAGTTTATGAAACAGCTTAAAGATTTATCAATTCAGGTAGAGTCACGCATCAAAACCATAATTCCAATGAAGTCTCCTACCCAAGTGCAACGCGATCGTCACATGCGCGCAAAGAATTGTTATATTTGTGAAAAACCGTTTACCCCTGAGGAGAAAAAGTGTTACGATCACTGTCACTTCACGGGTGAATTTCGTGGTCCTGCTTATAATCGGTGTAATTTGAATTTCAGAGAGTCGCACACAATTTCAATAGTTTTCCACAATTTGTCCAGTTACGATTCTCACTTCTTAATAAAATCCCTCGCATCAACTTTTCCCGGTAGAATTACACTGCTACCCATAAATAAGAAAAAATATATATCCTTTACGAAACGCGTCGATGGAACAATGATGCACTTGAGATTCATCGATTCGTTCCGATTTATGGCTAGCAGCATCGATAAACTTTCCACATATTTGACCGATACCGATGAAAACATAACACGCAAATTTTATAATAACCCGACTCAGTTCAGTTTGATGACCCGCAAAGGCGTTTTTCCCTATGAATACGTCGATTGTTGGGGGAAACTCGATGAACCGCGATTACCTGCAAAGAAGCATTTCTATTCGCACCTCTGCGATGCAAATATTTCAGACACCGATTACGAGCACGCAAAAACTGTTTGGAGGGAGTTCCATTTAGAGACATTGGGGGGCTGCTCAGATTTATATTTAAAGACCGATGTTCTTTTGCTTGCCAATATTTTCGAAAATTTCCGCGCTAGCTGCTTCAAAACATACAATTTAGATCCGTTGCACTACTACACTGCACCGGGACTTGCTTTTGACGCGATGCTCAAGCATACTAATGTAAATTTGCAACTTTTAGACAACCCTAAATTGGTGTTATTTATTGAAAGAGCCATTCGAGGCGGCGCCGCGACGTTTCGATATTCCTCAAAAGGTTCCAAAAGTGTACAGACCTGGCTATCTGCTAAAAACCTCTTGGTGAAAGTTGTTTTTCCGCATCTGATATTCCCTTCAATAATGATCGTAAGCGGTCGAGTTTCACTTAAATGAATTCCAAAAGGCAGATTCTTCTCCCAATCGATGACCGACTGTAAAGAAGGTCAAGTCGATCACCGTCGTCAAGGGTGTACGTTTGAAGATCTAACCTCGAAGGATGTTCCTGGTCTTGGAGAGACTGTTCCAGGTTGATCTTCTTCAAATGGAGCAAGTCGATCCAAGTGAACCACTTTCTGACGCGAATAAGGAGATCTTCGGATTTTATAAACAACATCATTTATCCGGTTAACCACTGAGTAAGGGCCTCCGCAATTTCTTTGTAGTTTTAGACATCGTCCTTTTGTCTTCGGGGTTGAAAGAGCCAGACAGAATCTCCAGGATTAAATTTCAAATCTCTGGCTCAAGTATCATAAAGAGTTTCAAATTTGTCTGAAGCCACAGCAATTCTACTCCCAGCAAAGTAATGAATTTCTTCGAAACGTTGTTGTAATAAAAAGGCATAATCTGTCTGATGTTGTCTTCGCACAGGAACAGGGCCTTTCTCTGAATCTGACGGAAGTCGAAGATTTCTTCCAGTAAGCATGAGGGCCGGCGTCTGCTTCGTCGTCTTATGAATCGCAGATCTGTAAGATAAGAGGAAAAGGGATCTAGGAGTCCCAGTCTCTCTGATTCTGCTCTACGAAGGACGACAAATACTGTAGCAAGGTTCGATTCAGACGCTCTATCATGCCGTCAGATTGCAGATGCGAAGGAGTCGTACGAGTTTTTCTTACCCCTAAAATCTGAGTAACCTCTTTCATTAAGGTTGACTCAAAATTTCGGCGTTGATCAGTATGAAGTTCTAGAGGAACTCCGTGTCTACAAATAAACTCTTCAACGAATGCCTGTGTTACAGTCGAGGCTTCATAATTAGCGATAGGGACCACTTCAGGCCACTTAGTGAAATAATCAGCAATAACCAGAGCATATTCATTTCCAGAATGGGTTATCGGGAGAGGTCCGAGAATGTCCATTGCTATCTTTCGGAGCTGGAAATGGAGCTCCCACGTTGTAAATTTGCAGAGAGCTTTGTCCTTTCGCTCAAGGTCCTTTCTTTGCCGTGCAGATTCGACATCTTTGATACCAATCTTCAATGTTCGTCCGGCAATGGAGCCAAAAGTGGAAGTTGCGAATTCTGCCCAGAGTTTCATTTGAAGCGAAGTATCCGCCTGCTGGAGAATCATGATAAAGAGCAAGAATCTCCGGAACTCGTGTCCTGGGAACCAAAAGTTGCCACCTGATTTCTTTCCAGTCTGCAGATTCCCATTTTCGGTATAAAATTCCATCAATTAAATGGATTTAGTCACATTCAGCCCAATGAATTTTTAAATCTGGCTCGGCTAAAGATATATCCTACCAGTCCGGGCGAGTTTCCGCTTCCTTCCAAGACTTCACTTGAGTCAAAGTGTCGTCCTCTTGTTGCGATTTTCTCCATCCCTCCTGGTTATTTTCGAGAGAAATCTTCCGTATTATAAGAGAGGGGTCTCGGTTTGTCTCTAATCGTGCACACTGTTCACACTCTGGCATTTTCTCGCAGGGTCTCCGAGAGAGAGCATCGGCGTTTCCATGATGAATTCCTGCTCGATGCCGAATGTCAAAATCGTACTGTCTAAGCCTTTCTAACCATCTAGCTACCTGACCTTCGGGAGATTTAAACGAAAGTAGCCACCTAAGAAAAGTATGATCCGTACGTATCAAAAATCTTCTACCGTACAGATGATGACGAAAATGTACTACGGTCTTAACAACAGCTAAAAGTTCTCTACGAGTGACACAATAATTCCTCTCAGTTTTACTCAGAACTCTGCTGAAATAACTTATCACTTTCTCCTGACCTCCCTGAATTTGTGACGGAACCCCACCTATTTCTGAAAGAGAGGCAACCGTATCTAAAATAAAAGGAAGTTCGACCTCTGGATAAGCTCAAATCGGCAGAGGAATGAGATTTTCTTTCAATTTCCTGAAAGCTTGGACGCATTCCGGGGTCCAGTCAAAAGCAATCTTGATTTCGGTCAAGTGATGGAGAGGTTTAGCTATACTAGCGAAACCTTTCACAAATCTTCTGTAATACGTACAAAGGCCTAGAAAGCTTCGAATTTGTTCTTCATTCTTAGGTGTCGGCCAAGAAGAAACCTTTTCGATTTTGGATGGATCGGTCTTCACACCTTGTGCTGAGACGATATGTCCGAGGAAGCCTACTTCTCCTGGAACAGAAGGCATTTTTTCGGGCTCATTTTTAGGCCTGCTTGCTTCAGCCTAGCGAAGACTTGTCTGAGATTTTGAACTTCTTCAAAGTTCTTGCCAAAAACGATTATATCGTCTGGATAGACGAGGCATATTTTGCCAGTGAGCCCATGGAGAACAGCCTCCATCATTCGTTCAAAGGTGGCCGAGGCATTACTTAAACCAAACGGCATAACCTTGAACTGCCATAATCCTCCTAAACCCGTAACAAAAGCTGTTTTTCTTCATCTAGAAGATCCATTTCGACCTGCCAGTATCCACTCTGAAGATCTATGGTGCTGAACCAAGTTGCACCAGCTATCAGGTCGAGTGTCTCGTCGATTCTGGGTAGAGGGTAAGAATCTTTCTTCGTTTTATCGTTCAGCTTCCTGTAATCGATACAAAACCGTTTGGATCCGTCCTTTCTGTTAACAAGGACGATTGGTGAAGCCCAGGGACTAGACGATGGTTCAATCACATCGTTCATTAACATGTCTTCTACAAGCTTCTTCACCTCTTCTCGGGCGTTGAGAGCGAGTCTTCGAGGAGCTTGTTTTATTGGTGAACTCTCTCCGACGTCGATCTTGTGCTTGACAGAAGTACATCGGCCCTTATTACCACTATCTTTGGCGAAAGAATCTATAAATTCTAGCAAAAGAGATTTAAATGATTCTACCTGAGCTGAATTTAACGAAATCGAAGATTTCCCAACAAGGCTCCGTAAATGTAAAGGAAAATGTTATTGAAAATCATCCTCTGAAAGTTCTATTTTCCGAATTCTAGGAGGAGTCCAATAAATTCCATTTCTATTCGTACAAAGAGTTATTTCGCGATTGTTTGAAGCTAGTGAATTTCTTTTGGTCGAGATAACACACTTATGAGCTGTAAGAAAGTCTATTTCCAAAATACCTTTATCCTCTATATCTGGTATAAAAACCTTATGTGGAGAGTCGATACACCCAAAAAAGTTAATTTGGACAGTCACCTGTCTTAAAACCGGGGTCGCCTTTCCAGTGGCTTTTCGCAGGGATAAAGAGGGAACAATCTGGTCATCGGATTTAAAGAGATCCGATCGAACTACGATTACTTCCGCGCCGGTGTCTATTACCCAAAGACAACCGACGCCATTTACAGTACCGCGCGCGTAAGGACCAGACTGCCGTAGACTTCTAATTGAAAACTGTTCTTTAGGAGGGCTTTCACTTTTAACAATCTGCGATGATTTTCGCCCCGACAAATCATCCGAAATTAGTTTTTTGGACGAGTTTTTGTTGAAGAGCTCGACTGAGGATTTGCTTCCCCTATTTCTATATCTTTCATACGCCAGTTATAAGAGTTCGGATTCAGACTCTGCATCAGTTCTTCATTAATTTTTTGAATCAGAAAACAATGGTTGGCGTCATGTCCTTTTTTTTTACAAAATATACAAGTCAAGCCGGTCTGATTTGTCATGACCGCGATTTTAATTTCACGTTTGGTTCTCTGGTCTTGAAAAGAATCACGATTTCTTTGTTCAAGATTATTATTGTTATTTTTATTTCTGTAATTTTGAGGCTTTGACTCTGCCGAGTGCTCAAAACCTCTTCTTTCTGAGGTGTTTTTGGACACCTCAATCCGACGAAGCTTGTTTATCCCAAAATATTGCTTTCGCATTGCCTCCACCTCAAGGGCTTTGGCCGTTGCCTCTCGCAGAGAAGTGAGACCCGATGTCAACGATCATTTTCATTTCCGAAATCACGAATTGCGTTGAAAAAAGCTTGAGTCGCGAATAAGTTACGAGACGGCTCGTGGTCCGGCAAAGCTATACGAGACAGCCGTTTAATACCCTGGCTAAGTGATGCGAGGTCTTCGTCTCGTCCTTGTCTTCTGGCCTGTAATTGAGCTGTGTATAATTTTGTTAGATGGTCATTTTCGTACCTCAATTTAAGCGCGAAGCTAAGTTTCTCATAATCGGAAATTTCTTCCTCAGACAATGCCGTTAAAACATTCAAAGCCGGCGTCCGAAGACAAGAGGCAAGGCTGTGGGCCCTCATGGCGGAGTTCCACTGATTATGCTTTGCAATTGTGCTTAATTGACGCTCATACTCTGCCCATGTAATCTTTGCATCAAAAATTGGCGGTTTCAAAGGATAAAAGGGTTTCTCGTTCATCTGAGAAGCAATCCCAGGAAATCTTGAATTATTTAATTGACTTAAATAAGAATATCGAGGCTGAACCTGAGACAGAGGCTCGGAAAAGCCAACCTCATTATTTACTGTCGTTCTACAAATTGGGGATTCGTCTACCACCTTAATCAAAGGCACAGACCTTGAGTCACGAACATCCTGGAATCGTCCTGGATGTTGGACCTCCTGAACAGCGATAACGGGAACAGGAGAGGGAACAGGAGAGGGAAGCGGAGTAACGACTCTGGAACCTCGAGGGGTGACAGCCGGTTCTCCTGAGCCGTTCACCTGATGGACGGCCTGAAGAGCTGCCACAGTCGTCCGGAACAGTTCATGAAGACTGGTCTGGGATCGTTCTTGAGCTTCCCTATCTACCCTCGGCTGCTCCGACTGAGAGGCAAGTTCCCTTTCTCGTTGTTCTTGTTGCTCTTGAAGCAACTGGATAAGTTGTCGTTGTTGTCGAACAGCAGCTTCTTATTGTTGGCTCATAATCTTCAGTAGATCGAGCTGTGAGACTGAGACCATCGTAGGGACAGGTGAAGAGTCCACTAAAGGTGCACAAATTGTCTCGGGAACCCGCGGGTTTTCCGTGATGGAAGGTTCTTCTCCGCCACTTTTCCGACGACGTGAACGTGTCTTACGACTGTTGCTCATATTTTATTTCACGCACTGAATTGACTCAATTGAACAGAAACTCAAGATCCCACTTCCGACACCAATGTAACGTTCTTTGATAAATATGGATCCGCGAATTTGATTATCAAGCCGAAATCAAAAGCGTGAATAAAATGTTGTGAAAAAGCTTCAATTGCGAAATATGTGTTTCTCGTTTTGAGTCTAAAACAAGACTGTTTTCACAATAATGTTGGTTGACGCAGCAACCTTATTTTCTTGAAAGACATAGAGGTTTATAAACGTCTTCTATCTATGATGACCACGAAATCATTAAAAATGGGACAAAACGGGTGATTTCACTCTTTGTAACAATATGTTAGGTCGATTCAATGAAGTCCTACAATAGCACCAAGCATCGCACGATTCGAATAAAACCGGTGGATGTCTGTACGGACAATGGAAAACAACTGTATTAAAGCGTATACAAGTCTCGGAAAATCAAACGAGGTAATAAGAAGCAGAAATTCAATGTAGGCGATCAAGTTCGAATCAGCAAGTACAAGAATGTTTTCGAAAAAGGCTATACACCTAATTCGACAACGGAAATATTCACCATGGGTGATGTGAAAAAATACCAATCCACAGACGTACAAACTCACCGATTATCAAGATGATTTCATCGAAAGGGGCTTCTACGAGGAGGAGCTCAGTATAGTAAAATACCCCTGACTGCTACCTTGTGGAGAAAGTGTGATGCAAACGACGGTGTCGGCTCCATATGAAGTGGTTGGGTTTGACAATTCGCACAATAGTTGGATGAATAACACAGACATGTAACATAATTCGTATGTATTTTCAGAATGACAATAAAAGATTTAATTATAGAAATATTTTCATATTCATCCTCTTTGTACGTACGTGCCATACGCGTTACTATGCGAATGATGATAATAATGATCATAATCATGACGATAATAATGATAACAATGAGAATAATAATAATGATGATGATGATGATGATGATGATGATGACTACGACGACGACAACGACGACGACGAGGAGGACGATGATGATGATAATGATAATAATAATGATACTAATAACGGTACTAATTAACGCAAGTGACAGGGAGGTTAAATCCCTCGTTGGGAACGTGACGACCCCGCGGACATTGAGTAAATCAAGGGGGACTGAAGTTAGCACAAGCCCAACGGATGGCCCCCGAAGCGACCTCAGGAGCCGTGCTATGTTCCAGCACGGTACGGGGGGTCGCGCCCCCTAGAGACCCTTAGCATTCAACAACTATTATGGAGATGCACAAGGGTAACAACGATATACCTCAGGTGGTAGCCTCAGCACAAGGGAAATCCACCCTGGGTTCCGAACAGGTAAAAGCTCCGGTAGCCCATGGCAGCGGCATGGATTCTGAGAGCCGCAAATTGTGCAAAGACCTGGCGACAAAGACCGCAACGAGGACAGCGGACACGAAAACTGGAACAGCGGACAGGAACACACTGGGAAAACCACGACGAAACAGGACGGACAGCGTGTCGAGCACGGGCAGCGATGCGAGTGGCGCTTCTGCTGTATCCACGATCGGCACGGAAACATTAATCACCGACGATATGGACCTAACCAAGGTATTGTTACTGATTCACAGGACAGCGACAAGGATGGCCGAAGAAGCGGACATCTAGAAAAACATAAATATGTCCGTTAAACGGGGCATGAAGACCATCCTCGAGGCTGCCGACGTGACGCTGAACAGGCGCGCCAAAGTAGCTACGATGAATCACAAGACGGACAATGAGACGATGGAAACGGATGTTAAGTCGGATCAACGGACACAAAACACTCCGGAGACTAAACGAAAACGGAAGACGACCGGAACCACTCCGGAATCCTCTCAAAAGAGAGCAACGGTTGCGTAACCAGTCACTGACTGGCAGACCGTGACGACGAAGAAAAAAGAAAAAAAGAAATGAAAGACGCGGACGAGCGGAACAAACGCGACGACGAACACGACGGCCGGGGCTGAGGGGCGCAGAGCGGCTCCCAAAGTTTGGGGGACGGCTGTGCTCATCAAACCCGGAAACGACACAACGTACTCCGATATCGTGAGAAGGATACGGACCACGGTCGACCCTGCGAAGAGTCACGTTGAAGTGACGACTCTCAGGAAGACGAAAAATGGTCTGTGTCTTCTAAAGATGAAAACAGACGCCAACAGACGAGACGTCTTTCCACGCGTTCTTTAGGACGCAGTCAGCGACGTAGGCAACGTCAGGGCCGGGAACTTCAGAGTACAACTGGAAATCATGGACCTTGACTGTGTCACTACCAGAAACGACGTGATACAGGCATTGCGACGAGAGACGGGACGAGACGCGGACTTTAGGGTCCACATCTTCGGTCGGAATCAGGCCGAGTAGTTTATAGCCGTATGCGACCTAGAGTCGCAGGAAGCCAGAGTGCTGCTCGGCCGGGGATGGATCGGGATTGGATGGGTGGGGTGCCGCGTCCGACCAAGACTGACGGTCATATAATGCCACGAGTGCCTAAGATACGGGCACACGAAGGCAAAATGCACAAAGAAAGACCAGACGAAGTGCTGCAGGAAATGTGACGAGACGGGACACTACGTCGCGGACTGTAAGAACAGACCGGCCTGTCCACTGTGCACCGAGGCGGGCCATGGCGATGCGGCGCATCTCGCGATCTCCGGGAGGTGCGCAGTGTACCGGGGTGCGCTGGAGGAGTGCAGAAAGCAGGCCGGAAGACGGACAAGATAGTTCAGGGAAACCTGAACCGCAGTAGGACAGCAGACATGCTACTACCATAGATAGCAGACGAACACGACGTCGACATTCTAATCCTTTGCTAGCCGTACAAGTTGGGACAAACGCAGGATTGGATCACGAACGAAACCAAGATAGCAGCTATCCGGGTGAGGGGCGCTGCCTGAGCCCGGATAACCGCTCGTGGCGTCGGGGACGACAACGTCTGGGCTAGGGTGGGCGCAGTCACTTACGTCAGCGTCTGCCTGACCCCAACTGCGCCGCGGTGGAGTTCCTGGCGAAGATTGCGCTCCTCGAGGACGGACTCAGGAACCTGCGCGGGGACCTTGTGGTCGCAGGGGACCTCAACGCGAAGGCGGTCGAGTTGGGCATGACGGAAACGAACAGACTTGGAGGGCTGTTGCTGGAGATGGCCGCAAGGCTGGACCTAGTGGCGGCAAATACAGGAGACGTACCAACGTACAAACGGCCGGGATTTGGAGACTCCATCCCGGACGTAATGATGACGACGGACAGAATTCTGCCACGGGTAGGGCGGTGGCAGATGTTCGAGGGCTACAAGGCCAGCGATCAGCAGTACATCGCCTTCAAAGTGGCAGGAGAGACAAAGACTGCACGAACGAAGATACAGCACCCCCCGCGGTGCAACACAGACAAACTCGACGTACCGAAGTTTTCGGCGGAACTGGCGGCAGCGCCGGCCCCGGTTACCGAAGTTCCCCCAAAGCTGACTAGCCGGCAAGGGGTGGAAAGACTGGCAGACGAGACGGCCAAAGTGATGACGCATCTGTGCGACAGAAAAATGCCGAAACGACAGTGCGAACGCAACAGACCACCACAATACTGGTGGACGAACGAAATAGCCCAGCTGCGGAAGAGTTGCCTGGCAAAACGACGACGGGTTACGAGAGCTGGCGGGAGATATGAGAGGGAAACCCTTCAGGCCGAGTACAAGACTGAACGAAAACGACTGACGTACGCCATTAGAGACAGTAAGACGCGATACCAAAAGCAGTTCTATGAGGAGGTCGACCGCGACCCCTGGGGTGCCGGTTACGACATTGTGACCGTAAGGCTGGGGGCCCGGATCCCGCCAGAACTCAAAGATGCTGAAACCGCACGACGGATCGTCGACGGACTGTGACCCTGTCTTTACCGCCGAGGAGCTCGTCGGAGCGACCAAAGCAATGAAGAGGGGTACGGCGCCAGGACCGGACAGCGTACCGGCGGTGGTTCTTTGGCTGATGGCGAGCCTGAAGCCGGAGATACTTCTCGACCCCTACAACACGTACCTTACCACACGGACATTCAGCGACCGGTTAAAGGTGGCGAAGTTGGTCCTTATCCCAAAGGGTAAGGGTGACCCAAGCATGCCGTCGGCCTACCGGCCGCTGAGCCTACTGGACACGACAGGGAAACTGTACGAACAGCTCCTGCGACCACGACTCACGGACGCGATACAGGACGGTGGAGGCCTCTCAGACCAGCAGTTCGGCTTCCGGAGGGGTCGATCAACGATTGGAGCGATCGAAGAGGTGGCTGACTATCGACTCCTTCCGGTCGATAGCCAGACATTGCCACGCTGCGCTGCGTGACCCGTCGCACTGCTGGTGATACTGGACGTTAAGAGCTCGTTCAACTCGGCCAGGAGGGTGGACATCCTAGAGTCGCTGAGAGGCGATTTCGGGATCCCGCCTTACCTGCTCCGGGTTGTTGAAGACTACGTTCGGCACAGATGACTGACGTACGAAATGACCGAAGGTCAAGTGACGCTACAGACAACCGCGGGGGTCGCTCAACGTTTCATACTGGGTCCTGACTCCTGGAACGGGATCTATGACTGCCTGCTCAGACTGGAGCTTCCGCTCGGCGTTCGCCTAGTCGCTCACGCAAACGACGTGGCGGCGGTGAAAGACGAGCACACTCCAGATCTGGCACAACACGCTTTGAATTAGACAATGAGACGAGTCGAACGGATGATGACTGACCATGGACTGCAACTTGCGACGGAAAAGACGGAAAAGCGACGACGACGACGACAACGACAATGACAACGACGACGACGACGACGACGACAACGACAACGACAACGACAACGACAACGACAACGACAACGACAACGACAACAACAACAATAACAATAACATTAACAATAAAAATAACAATAACAATAATAAAAATAATAATATGAATATCAATGATGACGACAACGACAACCACAACCACAATCACAACTACAACTACAACCACAACCACAACCACAATAATAATAACAATATTAATGAGAATAATCTGAAATTTTTCCATATGATTAATACACATTTCATTTGCTGGAAAACTTTTTTTTATTTTCTGAAAATTTTTTTCACGTGTTTGTTACGGGGTAGAATGCGTAGCCTCCGATAAGCGGTAATTCAAGCTGACTTCACGCCCAACCAAGGTGTTATTTGGCTATCATAGGGTCCGTTTACGTCGACTATGCACTCGCGTGCTACTACTCCCAATGCAGGAAGTGAATGATGTAGAAAGGGATCGGTTTTAAGCGAAGGTGCACGAGTTGAAGTATACGATTGTTTATTATCATCAAGTAGTTGTTGGTGTATGTGGTCAACGCAAAGGAGTCGGTCGAGAGAGAGGGTATGGTTTTGCTTTAAAGGGATATGTGTCTCGCTTGAGCGCTAGGATGGATCTGCAGAGTTTAGCGGGATGTAGGAGGCAAGCTCACCGCGAGTTTGAGAAGAATTTGCTGACTCGCCGACGATAAGGGCAAACTACAGAGCGTAAGGTAACTAAGAGTGTGGAAAAGAAATATGAAGTCTGGAGGACGTAACATGTTAATCAAATAGGAAAAAAAATTTCAGAAAACTTTTTTTCATTTTCTGAAAACTTTTTTAATGTGGTAAACGAATGAATATGAATAGTTGCACAATATATCAATAATAAATAAATAATTGTTAAGTATATGAATTCACATTTGAAACTTCAAATCTGTTCAATATCGTATTATTGGCAAAACGTCTCCGCCTAGTGGTGAATCGTCCGAGGCATCAAACGTAAATATTTACAACGGTTCTATGCCCTCAGTTGTATCCCATAGTTATTAAAGGGCGGCGACAAACCCCCAAGGTACGGTGTCGGTCTGCCCAGGTATTAATTGCGGCTTGTCATCTTGCCAACTCAGATACAATTTTTTCTGAACGATGGCGATAACTTGATGCTTTTTGCTATGTATTAAGCATTGAGGACGGGCCGACTCTTCATAGGCTAACAGACAGCACTTATAATCGTCAAACGTGATTGTGTTCAACGTTGAACTTTTGACACCCTTAGCACGTTCGCATACTTTGATCTCGTTGATGTGTTTCGTTTCGTCCTCACCTATGGTGGTAAATGTGTACAGTTTCGCTCGTAATCCGATGAACTCGGTCATAATTTTTCCGTTGTTCTCATCCTTCATCAGACCAAGACGTTTCTTTTTTTTCAGCGGAATACCGCACACGTTGTCTGAAGGACAGTCAGAAGTGTCAAACATTGCGTCGACATCACGCTTGATGATATCATAGATATAAGGCACATTGAATTGATGAATAAGGCTGTCGTCGGTGTCGGTGTACATCAATTTAGCTTGTTTGTTCGAAAAGTTGGTTTTAATATAATTATAGTGAAAATCGTAGAGAATAATTTGGGATAGATTAAGGGTTGCGGCGCCAATGTATATAGGCTTAGCGAAGTGAACTTTGACTCAATTCATTTCAATGGTGACCGTATCAGCGTCAAATACGGTGCAGCTGTAATAGTTCGCTCGGGCAATAAGCGTTCTCGCACCACCTCTTCCTTTCCATTTTAAGACTAATTTAACATTTATGTGATTTCGCACATTCTCCATAATCTCTCGTAATTAATGATATGCACATCCGCTATTTCATTTATAAGACGGCTTTACCCGTCTTGCGTGGCTTCCCATTGGAAGCGTAAGATTCCAACATGTAAACATTCATCTACATACAATCTCACATCGGGTGCTCAAGAGACGAAAACGTTCTATTCACACATACCAAGCACAAGAAAACAATTTTGAACTCACTGGTGAAGAGAGAAATTAACGACAACAGAGTCAGGGTGGCTAGGTGGTCTGGTGGAGTAAGGGTCCGGTCAAGCATCTCTAGACGCCAGGTTCGATTCCTGGCTCCGTCGTTAATTTTTCAAGATCAGAAATTGTTCGAATTTATGTCTCTCAACAAATATATTCTCGTAATAACGATATGCATATCCGCATATATATTATTAGATGGCTTGTCCGTCTTAATTGACTTCATATCCGAAGCAAGAATCGAAAATGTAACCATTCTCCATCTACATACATTCTAACATATATTAGTGCTTAAAGAGAAGAATAAACTCGAATTTACACATATATCACGGCACATGAAAATTAAATTCGAACAGTGATTAGAGAAATTAACGACAAAAGAGTCAGGGCGGCTAAGTGGTCTAGTGGAGTAAGGCTCCGGCTAACCATCTCTAGACGCCAGGTTCGATTCCTGGCTCCGTCTTTCATTTTTCGGAATCAGAAATTGTTTGAATTTATATTTCTCAACAATAGTAGTTTTACGGTTTGAGACGTGATTCTGTAATTCATCAACCGGTAAGGAATAATATACATTCTAGATCGGCGTAAACGACAAATGGGTCGGTACCTTTGTTTTGAAAATTTGAAAATGTTAAATTTTTAGACTTGGGAAAATTCATGCGTACTTTATTCAACATAATGCAATTTTATCGATGGTTGTCGTAGGCGTGTTTCACGGTAAAGTGACACAAACATCTGTCACATAAAAATAGCTGACCATTATGATCAGACAATTGTTTGCTCACCAATCGGGAAAGATCTTTAATCTGTAATGGTCTTCTTCGTTTGAATCGTCGCGCCCTGTTGGAAAACCTAAATGGAAGGAATTTCTCGAAAATCATCGATAATCCCTTCTCCCAAATATCGGCGAGCTGACCAGACGGCTGGTGAATTCGCTCTCTTTGGCCCCGGATCCGTTGGAGAGAACACATCGCGGACTACGACATATCTACTCAGCATCGGCCTCATTTTGATCTGATCAATCGAAATGAGTAAATTCTAACGTCGTGGACCACTTATCGATTCTGGATTCCGGGGTGAGGAGCCAACGAGGGATCTCATCGCAATTAAAAGATGAAAAGAATCTGTTTAAATTTAGAAGCTTATTTTCGTTTGAGCTCACGAAATCAAAATCATCAATTTTGAATATTGTGAATGTTGAATGTGCGGATGTTCGTATGAGTGTGTGTGTGGAACGGTATGATAAGGATTTATTTGTTGTTCAAACGTTTATGTAAATAATGAAAAAAAAAAAAATTATAGACACGTGTCCGAACAATAAAAATTCAAGAGTAAAAATATTACAAATCCAAGCAATGTGGAATCTTGATTTGAACTCGCAAGCCATATCATTTTCGTGGCAGTCATTACTTCCAAGCATTAGAAGAAGAATCGTGTTAACGTTTACGCTATGCAAATTTTCACTCAAATAAATTGGCACGATGACGCTTTTTTCCGATTTTGCATGATGTGTAAAAATTTGAGATTCTTCACCGTTTACATTGATTCGCAAATTATTCAATTTCTCAAACTGTTTCACATCATGTAGAGTAGCAGGGATACCTGTACAGTTAAACTCGGAGATATACCGACGATAGTGGTGAGTCCTATCGGTGTTGGTGTTGACTGAGTGGAGGGCTGCAGTGATGGACCAGAGAAGGCATCTTTCGTCATCGTTTTTCACGTTCACCACCGCTCTCTTCCGCTGAATATCCTTGGGCAGCTCAACGAATATCGAAAGCCCCGCAGCGGAAGGCTGATAGCGGTTGATGTTCACAGTAGTATTGAGGATCTCGATCATGCTCCACCCAGAATCGCGTTGTTCAAAATCTTCAACCTTTACAAGCAGATCGTTCCTTGCATGTGTGAACCAATCGTCTATATCGCTCGAGGGGAGGATCGAGATGTTAGAGGTGTTGAAGCTTTCAACTTCTTCCGCGATCCCGTCGTGCTTTGTATTTTCATATTTGCACGATAATGTGAGGTTACCCTTCATATTTCCCTCCTCGCGTAGTACCAGCCTCAATCGCTCAACGATAACCCGCTGCGCGTCGTCCAGAAAGGCCCCCAAATTCCTATGCCTGAGATTTGTGACAACCCCCGTTTGGATCCGGCTGGCAGAAGCACTATTGACATCGTCTCACTGTACGCCCGCAGGACTGCCGATATTAGCGCCCATTACCACAGTGTGCTGCTGCTGCCACTGCTGCTATCGCTGCCGCAGCTGTTGCTAAATCTTCGCTACCGAAGATTGCATGAGTGTGATTGCATGTTGAATTTGCAGAGTCCTTGGAGAGAGAGTTGCAGTGCAGTTTTGCTTCTAAGCTCGTTCTCGGACGCTTGAAAACATCCCGCAGCAATTGGAGATTTTCCGTTTCAACGTCAATCCAGTGCTTCAAGATATCGTCATTCTCCCGCTCAGGATGCAGTTCACCCAACAAATTTTGCGCATTCTTCATCATCTTGACGAGATTTGAGTATGTTTCGGCGGCCATGACTTGAATGTTAATATAAGCAGAACTTGGTACAACTTTCAACTTGCACGTATCGTGTGAGACTGACGAGTCTTCATTGGATGCAATGAGCTAATGTATGTCGGTAGATCGCAAGAATTTGAGTGTGGTGGTGGGGGGTCGAAGCTTTGTACCACGACCCACCATCAAAGAATGAAAAAATTTCATGACAAACAAGTCTGAGCCTGCACACCCCAACCCTAATCAGCGTGGGGCTTGTGATGGGAAAATCGGTCAACGAAAAAGCGGGTAGTGACCGGCGTTTGAGGGGAGAAAAATCTGGTCTTGCCTATTCTTGACCAGGTGGTTTGTGTACATACCGTTTTTGGGGTTTATGACTTTTTATGGCGAACAGGTCTGAGCCTGCACACCTCAACCATATTAGCGTGGGACATGCAACGAGAAAAAAATCGGTCTGAAGAAAAGCAGGTAGCGTGATCTTAAAAAAATTTTCCCAGCTTATACTGTTGCCGCGTTACATTTTTGCCTGGACATCACGTAGTGTACACCCCACAAACGGTTGGCAGATTGGTTTTTTCTCGGTGGAGGGTGGGCGTGTCTCCTTCCGTACAAATTCGAATAGCTGTTTGAAACTTCTGTCGCATTCGAAAAATCCCTCGTGCAGAAACTGGTCTTTGACGACGTGGCTGGTGAAGAAAAGTAGATATCCTGCGGCGAGCATTGGAAACATCATGCAGAGTCGATCGGTGGAATATTGATTGACCGATAATGCGGTAGGGGCGCCACATACGACAAACCTGCGGCAACACCCGGTAACACCAACTGTCGGTAAGATCAGAGATAAAAATTCCGTGGTGATTGTGTGCCATGTAACAATAAAAAATTTGAAATGTCTGCTCATCTGACTAAGCAAACATCGAAATGGCTGCTCATCTGACTAAGCAAATAATTCATTGTCGAACTGTATGTCGGTAAGATCGGGTGAAAATATTGGTGGCACCATCTATGTTAACAGCCAGTAACAATATCATGGGTAAGGCTCACCATCGCGGTGGTAACATACCGACTGTCGGTAATGTAGGAATCGGGGTACTTTGCCGGTACGCCACCATTTTATGCGTCGGAACTCTCGTATCTATACTACTCATCCCTCACAAATACAATCTTTTACCGTGAATAAGAAGTTTCTTCTCTGCAAGCACTGTGTATAAGGAGACTCTAATGTGTAGATGTTGTGTTTATCCTTTTTGAATCCTCGCTGCCGATGAGAAGCCACGTAAGACAAGTAATGCCGTCTAATGAATGATATGCGGATGTGCAAATCATTTATCTACGAGAAGAATATTTGTTGAAAGAATGTAAATTCGAAAAAAAGGGTAAACGCAATATCTACACATTAGAGTCTCCTTATTCACAGTGCTTGCAGATAAGAAACTTCTTATTCACACATAAACCGGGCACAGGGAAACAAATTCGAACTGACTGGTGATGAGAGAAATTAACGGCAACAGAGTCAGGGCGGCTAGGTGGTCTGGTGGAGTAAACCTCCGGTCAAGCATCTCTGGACGCCAGGTTCGATTCCTGGCTCCGTCGTTAATTTTTCGAAATCACCAGTTTTTCGAATTTACATCCTTTCAACATAATCTTTTACCGATTGTTCTTGTTCTTCTCGCCCCTACCCCCCACAATCACACTTTACTAATCCCGTTGTTCTTTTTTTCTTTTTTTTTTACCCATTTCGTCTCCCCCTCTCGAGTGAACTCCGAGTCTTCTATATTGAAGCGTTATCGTTATTTCTGAGATTCATTTCAAATAATTACCTTGTTCATCCACGTTGAGATCGAGAATGTATCTCTGTATCAACATATTAAACATAATTATTTAGGGATTCGTCGGTTGAGGTCAATAAATAACTTGATGTCCATTAAGCATTATTGTTTGTATTATGCGACGTTTGACGGGCCCTGCCCTAGACAACAGTTCAACGTCAACACAAACAAGATAAGAAAAACGAGGGAAAAACTCTCTAAGATGAATAGAAAAGTTTTTCTTCCTAAACAAGCCTGAAGACGGCAGGCAGGGCCCGCCGAAACGTCACATAATACAAACGACAATGCCTAATGGACATTATGTCATTTATTGACCCCAACCGACGAATCCCTACATGGTTATCATTCCTTGGGTCACGAACTATTTTTTGACGCGAAAAGGATTATAAAAAAGGCTAGTCCTTGAAATGTGAAACATTGTTCAGGAAAAATATTCGGACAACCTCAGATCTGACACAGAAAATTCGAGTAACTTATATCATGACTTAATTGTCACACCTTTGTGTGATATCCCTGATTAGGAGATGAGTATGTATAAATGTAAGATAAGTACGTAGTGGTGACGGACGTAAATACACACTCCGCACAGGTTGCATTGTAAGTGCTGGGGTGTGTGTAGATGTCCGAGCGGCCAGTTGAGACTGGGCAGTGGACACGGACAGACAAGACCAAACTCACGAAATAAAGATATATGCAGTACCAAACGATCCCCTGTGTAATTATTCTACAATTTTAAATCCCTTTCGCGGTAAGAATCCAACTTTAAACATAGATAGATTAGTTGGTGCCACGATCTTTCACACCATGTTTCGTCTTAGATTTCAGAACTCAAAGTCGATTTCCTCTCACACCATAATTGACTAATAATCCATAATTCTCTTTCGTTTCCTCTTTTTTCGTGACAGGACGTACCCTTTTGTTTATCTTCCGATTTTCGTTTGATTGATCATTAATTGGATTAAATTATGTCTTCAAAAGAACTGGATAAGAATGATTCATTTTTCTGTCGACCTTGGTAAGCATTTAAACTCGATGAATTATGAAGGGTTGTGGATTTCGATGTGAGAATAAACTTCACGTTCACTCCAGGTCGTTTGTTAGGTAACTACTGGCTACCAGAAATTTTCAGAAATGAGTCACTGGAATATGTTGACGAAAATACAGCTGGACGCATAATCAGTTGTTTTAGGTCTCCAAATACCGAGTAAGCATTAAAATGTACTGGACAACTTGATTTAACCGCCCGCATCAGACAAACCGGATTGATTTCTGATAGGTGATTAATAATTGTGTGCACGTACTTTTGAAACGTCGAACTCTGTTGAGGTGTTACTCCGCTACGATCAGGCATTAATTTTATTCAGAACCACTTGAAATATACTTCAATGTATTCATTCTTTCAATAAACTGTTTACAGAATACCAAATGTCGGATTGTAATCATTTCAGAGTTAGTATAAAATAATCGCTGGTTGTTCGGCCAGAACTACGTTCTCAAGAAAATGGAATATCTGGTTGCGCGACAAAGAATATTGGTTCAGAATTTTAAGACTGCTTTTGAATACGTAGCATAGTATGCAAATGGTTGAGTACCGAAAGATTAGGTGAAGGAAGAGTACAGGTGGAACCTGTGGTGCGAGCCAAGAAAGCGTTATACAAAATTGATGTTTCATAACTGGTAACAGAGGAAGTTTAAATGCAAGAAAGCAAAAGGATTATGACACCAGAATTAATCGAGAACAAGATATCAAGTCTGAGGGCACGATCCAAGAGAGCGTTTTGACGCGTGGTGGTCTGAATTACAGGGACTGGTAGCCATGTTCTTCTAATCCCTTCCTCTAGTTTTTTATGGTTCAATAACGCTTCTTCCGTCGACGGCAGTAATTAAAGCTCGAGCAGATCTATAGGGTTATGTGGCGGTGTGACTGTCGGAATGCGTATGAGTTTCGATGATTCATATTGTGTTGTGTTAGTCTTATTTTGTAGCGTAGGATTTCTCAAGGTCGTTGAGCTTCAATATGTTTTGAGTTTAGAATATACTAACTTACTGAGGTGTTATTGAATATTTATGTGTTTTATCAACTAACTGAAAATATAATGACTTATCTATGGAACATAATCGTTGCTTGATTAATATTGATATCCATTCGAAAATTGCATTATTGCAATCTTTGCAAGGTATTTCACTTATAATTCTCATCGAAATCCATATTGCTGTCTGGCTGAAAGAATTAGGTGTTAAATATTAAATAGTCGTTGTTCTAGAATTTATTCGTGTGTGAATGGTTTTCTTTTACAATCAGTATTTTTGTTAAAATTATTGACTTTGGGAGATTTGTGGGGATCATTCTGGTGTGTTGGTTGCTAGCTATACAGCGTTACTACGTATGCAATTTAGGTCACTTGCTTTCAACTTGATTCAACGGTCATGGGTTATGTTACGTTTATTGACATTGAGTTTGTTTTGCGCTCGGGTGACTGTGACGCTGTAGGTTTCTCTGTGTTGCCAACGTGACTGTCTAGTGTGAAAAATTATCCGTCTCAGATTCATTGTCCTCAAGTGTACGTTTGCCTCAGGCAGAGTACGGCGTTTCGAAAAGAATTCTATAGTTTATGCTAGATGATTTGTATTCATGGTTCTGGAGACTTCGTAGTCACTGGTGTGCAGATTTATTTTAACAACTTTTGTATATTTAATGAATCATTTATTTAATTGATATCCAGAATAAGTGTGACAAAATTTATTGTAAGTTAGGATTTTGCTTAATTGCACAGATGAGGTGTACATGAGAATCAAAAACGCGTTCATTCGTTTAACAAGTAAATAAACCAGGGGTGTATGATTGTATGAACAAAATTGCAAATATTGATCATTTCAAATCATTGTTCATCCATCCATTCATTCACAAGATAACAATACGCGTTTTCTGCATAGAATGCTCATTATAAAATGTATTTTTATCCCAATGCGTCTATAACTAGTCTTCTTCTTGCATAAAACAGTTAATTCATAGTTCTCCTTTTTGTTTGTTTTACGTATATTTCTTTTTATCATTGCCGTAGTCGGTTCCGCAGTTTTCGTTACACAAATCACGTTTTCGTAGATGTCTTTTCACTGTTCGTTGTTATGAACTCCATAAATTTAGTACGTTTTGACCTATTTTAGAAGAAAATTTTGCTGGAATTCATTGATTAAATTGAAAGGTACGTTGCAAAATTGCCAAAAACTAAATGAAATGAGGACTATGAGGTATTGAGTCACTGTTGTTCTTTCGGCGTCTTCTCGTAGAGTCCCCTGGTTGAAGCGAATTTCCTCTCCCACCTAATCCTTGTCTCCAATGCCGAGTCCGGCTTGACACGGTGATTTTTTACTTTCACACTGGTTTTATGGATTATTACAGCAATACGTTTAGCTCTATATTGTATTGATTATAAATCTATTGTATTACAGTCTTATCTGTTTTCAAAGCTATACCCACACAGCACAATATGTTTCAGAAATGTCTTATCAGAAACATGTTATATTCCATCGCAACATTTCAGAAATATGTCAGAAATATGTCCATGTCCGCATATATAACTAACCTTTTATAGCTGACATATGTCAGAAATATGTCAGGAGCATTTCGGTAATATGTCAGAAATATTTCCGCGATATATTTCAGAAATTTTTCAGCGATATATCTGAAAATGGTGACTGATATATTGCTGAAACATTTCCGAAAGATATAGTGAAAATATTTCTGATATATTCCACAATACATTTCAAAAATCTTTCAGGTAATAAAGAAAGTCCTGAATCTGAGTAAAATGATTAATTATACTATAGGTATCTTACAAAGTTATTCATTTTCAAATACATTATAAAATCGTACAGACTCATGTCCATATTAAGTCGTGAATCGAAGGCTTCTTTTGAAATATACATGAAAGTAAGTGTAGTCTTTTTCTCAATATAAACTTATCGTTATATTATTATAATTACATTATTTTGGAAACAATAATGCATATGAAAATAAAGGTTTCAATAATTAAGCTGATATAAGGCAGTTTTTTGCTTTACACAATATTTACAAAGAAATGTTACGTAACACACGTAGTAAATGTTACTACATATACTATACTAGTGCGTAGTACGAAATGTAAAGTCGTGAACCAAAGGCTTCTTTCGAAATATACGTGAAAGTAAGTATAGTCTTTTTCTCAATATAAACTTATTATTATATTATTATGTTTATATTATTTTGGAAACAATAATGCATATGAAAATATAGGCTATAATAATTAAGCTGATGTAGGGCAGTCTTTTGCTATACACCATATTTACGAAGAAATGTTACGTTTTGTCATATACTCTCAATCCGCACGTTGTTCTTGTTCTGGTTCAATCACTCCCAGTTTGGCGATGTGCAAAAAAAAAAAAAAAATCCCAGGTTTGAATTATACCCTTCAACATATGCTTAGGTAGTCGTTCACAGTAAAGATTTTTTATTTGTCGTACGTTTCTCTGTCGAATCTCAATTTGGCTCCAGCGAGCCAGGAGCTTATAATTTTTATGGCGAGATTTTCATCAGATTCAGCCCTATGCATCTTTGCAGCTTCTGGAGAAAATAATAATTTTCAGTTAAGAGCTATATTTTTTTGAAACAATCATATTATTCCAACATATAACGCAAATTCTCACTGAGGATGGTTCTCAAAAAATATGTCGGTCTCCGCGGTTTCTTTTTTTTTTTTGCCATCCATACTGTACTCTTTGGCAACGGAATTACTGAGGCAGCGTTTCAAGGCATTGAATAAAAAATCATGGGTGTCTTTTCCGCCAAGAGTTTTCATAAAGTGTACCTGAAAACATATATTGAGAAAATATAGTAAATTATTTCATACCACATATTATAGTGATTGTAAATTATGCACTAGTCAAAAAAATATTGCAAGCCAAATGGAAAAATCACAACAATTTCCATTGTCACCTTACATTTTCACTATAGGATTCCCTCACCATTTAGATTAGCAACTAGTATATAAATTTATACAGTTAAAATGTTTTCAAATGAATTGTATTATCCAGGACAAAATAGAACATAATAAGAGTTACAATTGCGTGCTATTAATTTAGTATAATATGAGTGGAGAATTTAGTTTGTCGAGGGGCAATATATGTAATCATTATTTTGATCAGTATGTGATTAACCAGAATAAAGCTCTTGCCGATTATACAGGGTGTCTAGTCTAACCTAAAACAGAAATTTCCTGAAATTTTCAGAAGTATAAAAAACTTCTCTAATTTGTTTGATGATTATAGCCGTAAAACTTTGTTCAAAAATATTTTAATCCCAATTTACTTTGTTACAAATTTTTATTCATGTGAGCCTCAGTATGTATCAACAATTATTGCTGTGTACAAATGATTATTACTCACGCACTGTACAAAATGTGCAGCATAGTTGCTGTTTTTCACAATGTAGATGTATATTCCGGTTAAATTCCCTGACTACCCCGATTTCATTGATTTTCGGGTTAAGTAGAAACCCTGTATCTGTATATCCGATGCAGATGACCGAATTATTTGGATTAATTAGGATTCAGGATTTAATCAATATTCTTGTTCAATCAAATATTCTTTATACTCCTAATCTGTAATACTTCTCAAATGAAAGTCTTGGTGCCTTCTAAATCTTTTCATTGAATAGAACAATCCAATAAATGATATAATCTATACTGTAGAATTATAGGTCTGGAATATTGAATACAGGTTTATATAGTGAGGGGCTTAATGTAGAAAGTGTGTCAAAATATAAAAAAAGGACGTTTTTGTCTATCACGTATATCCTTTTTGCACCAACCTCCTCAATTATAGTCAGCCTCAGAATCAAGGTATGCAGAATATTTCCTGGAAGAAAGTACTTGTTCAAACATCTATAGCAATAACATACAATACTGTAACGGTCAGCCGAGTATGACCATTACGTACAACCAGCTGTATCTCATGATCACCCACACCAGCGAGTGGCGTGAGGACAGCACGACAGACCAGGACCGAACGGCGGGGATAATCCCTAGACAATAGGCCTGACAGGTATAAAACTGAGCACGAACGACGACCTAGTGTTCAGACCTACAGCAAAGCGCACAGCTGTTCCACCCAATATTTAACTTCTTCGAGCAATTGAGGCAAAGCGCCCAATTGACTCTATTGAGATTATTAAATACTCTTCGATTACAAGTTCAGACCTGTAGCAAAGCGCACAGCTGTTCCACTTATCACTCATTCTTCGAGCACTGAAGCAAAACGCTCAGCTGACTCTTTTTAACTTCAAACTTTAACTCTGTGAAATTTCACTGTTATCTCTAGGAGACATAAATTATCAGAAACCAAATCTTGAGCTTAAAACTAAAGCAGTCTACGCAATCTACTTTCAACCAACCAAATCTTCGAATATTGAAATCCAAACCGAAAACTTATAACGACCTACGCATACTCAACTCTAAACTTGACTCTTTTAAACTCTCGTACGGCATACTGATTGACCGCAGCCTATAAAACTTGAGTTCTTATTTCTTTATTTTCCTTTTGTTTGTTAATATTCTTTGTATTTAGATTTAATTCTTTTCAATCGCTTTTAGCAGCGATTGTACTCTTAGTTATTTTCAGTTGTTTCTTCTCTGTTACCATTACTATTTTCTTTACTCCTCTTTTGTTAAACCATTTTGTTTATTGTAAATATAACTTGAAGAATTCTTTCGTAACTACATCTACTGCATCCTTGTCTGATAATCCAAATTGTTGAGGCCAATCAATTGGGGATACTATAGGCAGGGAACAGCTTTGGATAAACAGTCAGTTTGACAGTACTGGGTAAAACCTGTGTCCGGCTCTCCCTGGTGGTGATCCCAAGTCCGAGGGACAGCCACGGCTCGCGCCTTGGTCTGGGATAAATCAACATCATCATAAATTCGCGATTAAAACGAACGGCTTTGGTACGCAGGTACTTAAGTCCGATCTCAGGAAAGCAGGGACGGTAATCTGTTTACCTTATTCCGTAACTGACGATAGTGCACCTCTGGTATTCTGCCCGAGTCTGCAAGACACGTAGCTTCGGCTAAACAACCCAAGTCTATTGCAAGATGGTTCTGGCAGGCGAATCCTGTCCGACTCCACGAACACTCTATAGCTAACATAGGCCAGGTTTTCTTTAATTGGCAGACTCATTCTTTCTTTACCTACATGAGGAGAGCTCCGATTTACTAAATTCATTAATAACAACTTTCAACTCGAGCAAAGACACTCACAATAGCAGCGGTTACTTTAGTCCTTCGGACCCCATAACCGCGAAACGTTACAATACATACAAGCCGTGCACAGACGAAGTATTATAATTATAAAATCGCTTACTGTTGCACACAATTTTTCTTTTGAAACGCCATTATCTACCTTAACCTGAAATATGAAATAGTTTGTTTAGTCGTTGACTGTTGTACCTGCTGGATGTTCGCTAGGGAACGCCAAGCAGCAGAATTTACCGTATTTATACGTATATTCTTCATTGCACTCAGATGGAGAATGGTTATGATAGTTTAAAATTCTCCATCATTAGTGGAAGATTATTGTATATTAAATCAACACTGTATGCTACATATTTGATCATATATACCATGAATTTAATTGCATACATTTTGCATTTGTCACTTTGATTTCAAATTAGCGAAATTCTAGAGCCAATAATGTGCAAGACAATGGGTTGTATCAACTCATCAATTTTAGAATTTTACGATTAAAAAAGATTTCAAGAAATTTCAAGAAACATCAGATTTCAGAAGGTTGCAAAAAAAGATTTTTGAAGATACAAAGAGATTTCAACGGACCTCAAATGATCTCAAATAATTTCGGGAGATTTCACAGGATTTAAAAAGGTTTTGAGGGTTTTCTAAAATTGACAAAAGATGAACGAAGTGGTGTACTAAATTTGATAAGGGATGAAACCCCCCAAAGCAGGTATTGCTGGCAATTTTTCAAACTATTTGGGCATTTTCGTTCCTGAAACACAATTATTTGTGCAGGACTAATTTTGTAAAGCGAGTACAATTTCCAAATGATAACAAATTCTCTTACCACTCGTGATGCAAATTCCTTTTCTCGCAATTTATTATCGAATTCATCAAATTCTAGAAGAGTCCCCAATGGCAACATAGCTTCAAGTGCGTCTCCGTCCGCACCATGACCGTTATTTTGAGCCCCTGGAAGGTGTAACTCCTTTGCTTTTAGTGAGTCTTCGATCAACTTGAGTCGTTTTTCGACCTCTTGGGTCGTGTGGTAAATTTTGCTCATAGTGATTAGTAGCTCTCTGTGGAAGTCTGAAACGAACAAATCGTATTTATATAAATTTGGGTGAACATATATTCGACTGGACAATATCTGCAAATAAAATATAAATCTTTGACAGGGGACTCCACAAGTTTATAGATTATGACAGTTTAAGTCTTAGAAAAGATATTTATGGTCTGTAATGGAAATATAGATATACAAAGGGAACCTTTTGCAACTAAGAAACTACAGAGAGACTGTGGAAAATCGAATCTACACAAAACTAATCTAACCTGTTCAATAATATAGGGTACCTGGAATACAGGGCATGCTCTTTACAAAACAAATTTAATTGAAGAAGCTATTTAATTCGTAACATAATCTTAATTCAATGACCATCCACCTGCAATTGCTATGTCAACTATTCATTAGTAGATATTCATTTACCTTCTAGAATAATAGTTTCTTTGTTTTCTTTGGCTGGACGCTGCATGCCTTTGTTACTCGCCAACCCCCTTCCTACAAGAATTTGATGTTTAGGAAAAAGTATTTACACAATTTTTCACACAAAAATGTAAAAGCGATGGATGAAATAAAACCATGGTTCACAGTCATACATCCTTACCAACTTGTGAATTCACACTCTTGGATGGCAAATGATTTGTAACCTGCGCCTCAACATTATCAATTCTTCTTGCTTCTGTGATAGTAACAAAATCAACCGGTTTTATTGGCAAGTTCATCGTTGTTTCCCCATTTCCACATGTAGCTTTTTTCTTATTGTTGTTGGCTGCGTCTTCTGTCGGCTTAGGCACAGCCACTTCCTCATCCTCAGATGTGTCCGGAGAGATAGGCAATATTCGATGGCGCTTAGATCTCGACTTTTTCAAACTCTCTTCCGTTGCAAAATTATCTAAATCGGAAGCATCCTGCATGAGCTTCAGTTTTTGTGTTGCGTCAGGATAATTATCTGCATGAAACCAAATAATAGACAATTAATATAATTAATACATTATTCACATCATATCTACATACATCACCATTAACACAAAATAGATTGCGTTATCATCATTGTATAATCAAACTATGAATTATATATACGATAAGAACGTCTTTGAATTTACTATAAGGAAATCTAGAACCAAAAATCTGATACTGGATAATTTATGAAACTGACAATTCATTATGCTGATTCCATGATAGGAAACCTAAGAGTGATTCCAGTAGTATACCGTTTTGACTAAGCAGCTGCTTCACAATTACTTTTTGTGTCACAAATCTAATTAGGGGAGACTTCAGTCAAATTTTGGACAAAAATCGGTTTTTTGATTTTTACACAATTGAAAAAAGTCGTACAAAAAAATCGTTCGACAAATTTTTAGATAATGTTAGTATAGGCCTTGAAATAAAATTCCAACCTCCTGCGATGAAAATATATGCGCAAGAAACCGTTCGAAGATTATGCCCACCGCTGCATAAAATTCCTTGCGCATTAGATTTCATCGAATAGGTTTGCCCTTTAGCAGAAATATTTTCACAATTAGATATATTTTCCTGAAATTGGTGAAAGGAATTTGAGCTCCGGTGAATATAACTCATTTCCCAGCCTACCGTGCACCAAAAATTGTAGTAAATAAAAATTCAAACTGTTTAAGTAATAGCCTAAATGACTTGAAAAACTCTAATCAACAATTTCTTCAACCAATTTTTAGTCTATGGTAGAAAGTGTATCGACAACCGACTTCAACCTTCTACGATGAAGCCTAATGAGCAAGGAATGTTTCGAGGAATCTTGGAAAAAATGCATAACTGTCAAATTACTTGACCTATATTGAGCAGAAACTTAGACCAGATTCCAGTTTTAGGATTGCTATGTAAATAAATGGTCCAAATTTCAATCAAATTGATCAAAAAATGTGAGACTTTCTTATTTTACCGAAGTCTCCCCTTAATGTAGTTCATACTGGGCAAACACATAATCAAAGATAAAATTATCAGATTTATAATTTCATATCAACCAATATGTAAAAAGGATCACAATGTACAAATTATTTTTAGTAAATGATTATGTTTTATTATCGTTTACTTTGCATGCTAAAATTAGTGTGATGACGGACATGCACTAAAAAATATGATTGTAGACAATAGTTGTTCCTAACGTTACCTTTAATCAGAATAGTAAATACCTGCACTTCCGAGTATGGCCAACACCTTCAACAGCTCCCACTTGTCCTTGAACGGGGTCTCAATATTGACCACCGCCCTACACATTTTTATCGGATCCTCATAAGGAGGCCAATAAGCTGTCTTATTGTCATCGGTCAACCAGCTAAACGGAATCACGTGCAGACCATCATGAAACTCGACTATATTGAAATTCATGATTCTTCGGCGTATTGAAAACAATCTAAAATAAGAAATTCTTGCAGTGAAGTCACGATATAGATATTGTGACGGGACGCCTGGCTGGCGTACCGACACCTGGGGTTCAGCACGTGCCCCCTAATATTTTGCTTGGTAAACCCAAGCCAAATCTAACTGTCCACTCGATAACGCCGCCACACACCGGGAACCCAATCAAATCACACGATTTACCGTACCCCTTCTTCAGGGAACGCGACCAATCTCTATCCACGAAAACGGCGTAACTAGAAAATAAGAGTATATAAGACGAGCGCAAACGCGAATCAAGCAATCTATCACCTATTGAGCTACCGCCAGGATAGATCATTGCAGACTTCCACGAGAAGACCCATACTTTCCACATCCACGAGGAGCCGGAGACCAAGGACCCACGATCAGGAGACGTGGAGTACCCGTGCAAGGAATCCTCGACACCACTTCCCATCAAAGGAGGGCATTCAGCGTACTAATAAATCCTATTTGTTTTCAATAAAATAAATTCCTTAGGTACCAGGGAGCCGTGTCTGAGTGAAGAACAGCATTGCGTCTGACCTCATAGCTCAGATACGGTGATCGTCTCACAATCCCCCGACCCGTAGGTAGGACACCTGAACCCGTAGAGAGTCACGGTCATAGCGACTGAAAGTCTTGATACAGGTGAAGGTACATTTGCGTAGAATCCCCTTGCCTTTAACTACCACGCTAGTAATATCCAGTTTTGCCTTACGCAAACTAAATCACTATCAAAGTCCTTCTGACTACTATGCTATCACTCACGTAATATTCTGTTTCAATACTATCTAAACGAATAATTACAATATTAAAATCAACCGTCAGCGACGACTCCTCATTATCAAATACCGTCCCTCTGACGACCAGGCTATAACATAAATAATATTGAGTCCACCCATAGGTAAACCTAACTACCATCCGAGTCCTTCCGACTACCGCACTAGCACACGAATAATAGTCCGTCTTAGTTCCCACTAAACGAATCATTATCCATCACCAAAACCGACTAGTCAACGATCCAGAATAATCAAATACCGTCCTTCTGACCAACGCGCCATCACGCAATTAATAGTCAGTCTTGCCGCAGGCAAACTTCATTAATATCAGAGCAAATAAGGAAGAACTATCCCTTCCTAAATTATCAAAAATCTCTTAGAGATTACCAGAAGAATAAGTTCACAACCTTTCATCCGGTCTCTTATCCCGTCTCACGGGAACAAAACATTGACGTATAATTGCTATATTTCTTTTCCCGAAATAAATAATTTCGCATCACGAGTCAACCTCTCAGAGCGATCTATCTGTGCGTGCTTCACACTCACAGATCAAGTTTGACTCTCAACCGTTTATACGGCCTATGATGATGGGTCTATTCCACTCGTGCCTGTGCACATGAGGGTGAGAAAACAAATTCTGAGGCTATCTCGAAAAACCAAGTTGGAGTGGTCAAACTATTTGGGCTGTTCCCGGAGTTAATCAGACAATTAACAAGCATCCTTCTCCACCTTCCTTCCGTGTTCATAGACCGAATCCTGCAGCTCTATTCCAGAGACAGGAAACTCTCAAAACAAATACATCATTCGAGTATGCGCTAAATATCACACATAGCGTGTGAAGTTTTGGCGAAACAAAGCCCGCGAATAAACTGTACGTCTCATTGGAGAAAGCGTGCAAACTCGAAACGTTTCAATATACAGTTTGCAGGATGTAAATTGATATGAATTTAGAACATCTCTAGCCACACGGCCAGAAATATATTAAAATATTTTGAACAGAGAATATACAAAGCAAATTAATATTGTTTAGTATTAGCTGGTCTTAGAAAATTCAACTGAAGATCGTGGTTAATAAGAAAAGCTGGTGCATTCATTTCAAGAAATCAATAATTTCTAAACTAACTGAAATTTCATGTACATAAAAATGCACGTGAATAACATGTTGCTTACAAAATGTGCAGTTTGTTCTGCTCAGAGATTACTAGCTGTGTGAAGTACTGGAAACATAGCTATTTCTTCATTACGAGATGTTACACAATCCAAAGGTATCTTCATCAGCTTGACACATATATTAGCGCATGGCCATGACTTAAGGTTAGCATCTTTCTTTACAGTTTGGATGTCAAATGTCACAAGGTAGTGAATATACATTTTCAAATCGAACCAGTTCGTAACCGATAACATATGATGTGTTTTTGTACTTTACGAAATTTAGATATTTTACCATTGTTCCGTCTTTAAGCATGCAACAATCATTTGTAGAATTATTACAATTAATGGAATAAGAATTCTGACGCAGAACCTGGTACTGTTTGCATGTTTTTAAATCACCAATTAAAGGACCTTCGAAGTGACGTTTGTGAAAACCAACATTTATATGCACGTCTTCGTCCGTCGTATCAGTGGTAGATATATAATCGTATTCGGCAAGTCTCCGAGCTATCTGCTGAAGCGGTCTCTCGCCTTTCCGAGTCATTTTTATAATCGTAGACATATGATTTTCGAATCTAAAAGCGCTGAACTCATCTAAGGGACCAAATTTTCTGACGTCCTCAGCAAGATGTGGTAAATTATGAACATTATGGGACATATGCTTAAGTCCATATATGTTTCCAAAAGACTCAACAAAATATTGTAAAAGTTCTTCTGCATACTTTATATTTGAAGGATTTTTTGCCAGAATCGGACTGATCGGAATTGTTATCGCCACATGCAGAACTAAAAAATGCTCGTATAAGTTTTTCTTCAATACATTTTTTAAAACTATGGGACCTAAGTACAGAAGAAATTGACGGTACTCTGTCGCTTTCCACAACTTGACAAATTTTAATGACCTTGGTTTTCGCACAAAATCCGATGGAACCCACTTTCTCAGCCTAATTAATGCACGAGAGATTTTTTTTATGTCGTAGGCGGATAGCCTCACGCTAAGAGGCCCACATATCCAGAGCAAAAGCAATTTTTTGACAATCCCTAAGCATATTAGGTGCATGTAGTCTAGTGGAACATTTGTAACCAATCCTAAGTGAGGTATTCTAGAAAGATTTGTCGTTCCAATTTGATAGTCGTCCTGATAAATATAATTTCTAAAATTTTCATCGGTTCTTAGAGTTATATTTTCACCTGCTGATGGAAAACACATGGTATGCTCTAAATATTCTCCTTCAATATTGCATTTTGTACAACTGTTGTACCCATTAAAATTTTTGACTTGTAAAATAAATGCTTTAGCAGGTGCGTCGCATATCAAGGCTTGAATTCTGACATCAAACTGTTGATTATCAAATGGAAGACCATTATCGATTAAAGTCACTGCTTCGTTAATGAACATGTCAAGAAACTCGTTAGCATTGTTAGGCTTTCCTTCTCCGAAAAAGGCCCCAACAACGTAAACTTTTTTCAAAATATCATCCGAACACAAAATTGGCCAAAGACTATATTGTGACGATTTTCCAACAGGAGCGCCATCAATGTTTATCATCAAGTTAATATTCCCAATATTGTGTCCAGCTTGCTGTCGATGCTTGACAATAGATTTGACTGCTTTTTCCAGTCCATTATGCCAATATTGGCCACCAGCGATACAGTGAACATCTGTAGACCGAGGAGTTTTGAGAAGTGCTCTGTAATCTTTTGGCAATTTTGCGTTTGTATGTTTTCTCAAGATACCTAACAACGCGTTAACAGAACCTCTCGAAGGTCTATGAACTGCTATCCATTGGCGGAAATCGGCAACCAGTGAGTTATTGTTATTTGATAATTCCTGAGAACTTCCTGAAGAATTTGCAAGATTTGAATCATCCGAATGATTTAAATCATGGGCTTCTGTAATATTTGCAATACTAGGTGTATTTTTATCGACATGCTCATCTACATTCGTTTCAACGTCGCTACCTATTACAGAATTATATTCACTATCTTGGCTACTATGTACATCATCATGTATTTCTGATCTTGATGGTACACTTTCAAAATTTGGTCCATCAATAGTAACATCAAAATTTTGAGAGCCTGACTGGGTTTCTGAACGCTCGAGTGTATTTTCATTGTCTTGACCGGATAAGTTTGTCTGTTCAAATGACATAGCTTGCTTCATTCTGATAATACTTAATTTAGTTTGTTGTTCAACGAGTCGACGTTTATGTCTATCTGAATAGCAGTCGTTACTTTTTCTTTTACGTGTCATTTTCTGAAATCAAATATCATAAATAATACAAGTATAATAAAGTATAATATTCAATGTTGCGAACATAAAACTTTGAATAACAAAAGGTCAGTCAATAATTTCTCATTTGATGTGCAGGAAAATGAAAGTTTATTCTGAAAACAGTCTGAGAACTAATGTTTGTCAGGGTCTACTATACAGTTGACTGCAAAGTTAAGTTGTTTAACATAAAATATACACTGAAAATATGGACGTAATGCCACTATTGATATTAGATTAGTGTGATTGCCAATCGAATGGTAGCTGGTTACCCAATCATTTGATCAAACATAAACTAAATGGTTGGTTAATAATAGTCTTACCTAAAACGTATGTTGTATATTTCGAATACACAGTTGACTGTCAGCTGCTCAACCTTTTCCTGCAATTATTACAGATGTTTCAAGATTTAGTTGTGAATACATGAGTGTGATTCAAATCAAATAACATGTAATTACTGATCGGTGATCTCCACGCTAGTCTGATATCTTTCTAACTAAAGCTAGATTACACGAGGCTCAAGGTGGTATACGCCAGATTGAAATAACGTATACGCAGAAAAGTATATTGTGAGAGTATATTCTGCTATTTTATAATCAACAATGATAGGAATGTGCATGAAACTGAAGCTGACATAGGACGTATATACAGAGCTCTGTACATGCCTTATACAGCTTTTTATGAAATAGCCTTGTTCTATTTGGGCCAGCGAGATACACTAAGTTTTTCATTAGGGCCCGTCTATATGTATAGCGTGAAAAATAATTATAATGCATAATAATATTCTATAATAATTATAGTTAAAATGTTAAAAACGTACAGTTTTGAATATACAGGCCTCAATCAGTAATTAACTAGTGAAAAGTAAACCGAAGTTTGATAACGTTCGGCGTATCTTCAAGGTTCAATTGATCAACAATTTAGTATAAATTAAAATTAGCCTTTATTAATAAATCGCGACACTATACGAATATCGGAATATGCATAATTTAATACTGCATAAGGCAATTATAATGCCGTATCGTGTGATTTTCCATCAAGGGGAAAATCATTATGCAATTTGAAGGATAATTATCAGGACGAATTTTTCTTTGGTGAATCATTCTGATTTGGATAAACGAAGATCTGTTAACCAAAAAATATGAGAAAAAAACCAGAAATTTCCACACACAATTTCCACTATTTCTGACTTTTTCTAAATATTTGGTCAAACAATCTTAGTTCATCCAGATCACAATGATTCTCCAAAGGAAAAGTTATTCTGACAAAAAGTTATCCTTCAAATACGTAGCATGATTTTTTCAATTCTATGGAAAAGCAAACGAGTACTCACTCATGAGAGGTCAACTGCGGTTAGGAAATAACCTTGTTGAGTAAACTATAAAAAGATGTAATATTATAGATGTTTCATAGTTGGGAAGTCAACGATCGTAATTATTTTATTTAATTCACAGCTTGCCAAAAAATTATAAGCAGTATAGTACTTTCTGTTCACACATAAGCCGGTATTTCAATTGCATACCATTCAACACGTGGTGGCCAAGGATAGCCGATTTAGCAAGCAAACTACAGAACCGCGTACATAGCAAATATGCACGTAAATATGTAATTATGCCAAGTAGCTAAGGATATTTTTTGGTCTAATTCTCTACACATTTATTGGAAATTAAACATTTACTTACCAAATATCCATTTTTCTTGCCACGTGGGTTTCTGTAATTTTCTCAAGAGATCCGAGGTATCTAACGACCTGTGAAACGCGGTGCGAAAGAATAAGAAAGCTCGAGAATGAAGGATGGAAGAGTGCATGACGCTGCGCGACGGTGATGCGCGAAAAATTGGCGCGCGACGCTCGAGCACTCGCGTCGAGTATGCGACGTGATGCCATATTTTTAGGGTTTTTCAGCGCTTCCTCGCGGATAAAACGCGAATAAATAAGGCGCGTTAATTTGAATTAATATAAGTACGACGGTAATTTTAATAAACATAATCTAGATTTTTCTAGATGGTTTTCAAAAAATCGATTTTTTGAAGCCGTCACAGTGGTGTTGTCCCTTAAGAGATATTGTTCGAGAAAATTGGCAGATTCAACAAGACAAATGAGAATTATGACGCCCAATTCCTATTCCGTCAAAAAGTATTCACTTCGGTCTTTTTGACTGGACGTAGCTCAGTATGCATAATTATTAAAGATCCATAACTTTATGAAAGGTATAAATATTGAAAAACTTTATGCACGTGTCCATTATGGAAAATTTGAAAAATGACAAATTTTATGAAAAATACTTATGTATACACACATAAACGGAAATATTACTGAAACGTTTCGAAAGTTCGGGTGATGTTATATTGCGCTTGAAATATTTCTGAAATATATTTATAATATCAAAAATGTTATATTGCATTTGAAATATTTCTGAAACGTTTCGAAGGTACCAGTGATGTTATATTGCATTTGAAATATTTCTGAAACGTTCCGAAAGTACCGGTGATGATATATTGCGCTTGGAATATTTCTGAAATGTATTTATAATATCGAAAATGTTATATTGCATTTGAAATATTTCTGAAACGTTTCGAAAGTACCGGTGATGTTATATTGCGCTTGGAATATTTCTGAAATGTATTTATAATATCGAGAATGTTATATTGCATTTGAAATATTTTTGAAATATATTTATAATATCGAAAATGTTATATTGCATTTGAAATGTTTCTGAAACGTTTCAAAGGTACCAGTGATGTTATATTGCATTTGAAATATTTCTGAAATATATTTATAATATCGAAAATGTTATATTACATTTGAAATATTTCTGAAATATATTTATAATATCGAAAATGTTACATTGCATTGAAATATTTCTGAAACGTTTCGAAGGTACCAGTGATGTTATATTGCATTTGAAATATTTCTGAAAGGTTTCCGAAATATTGGGAATGTTATATTGCAATTGACATATTTCAGAAACATTTCAGAAATATTCCTGAAATTATGTAATGAATCTGAAATGTTGTAACATTTCGGAAATATTTCTGACATATTTCGTGCCGTGTGGGTATAGTATAGCGTAGGTTGCCCATAATGCGGCTCTAAGCGCCGTGTTCACGAATGGCATTGTCAAGTGTTGTATAACTATTGGATATAATGGTGCTAGTCAATTATAGTACTGAACTGTTAATATTATAGTTCTTGGTAGTGCAAGAATCTCGTAATATGGTTTTAAACTCGAAGTAATGATTCTTGTTGTTATGTACCATCTAGGGGAATTTTGGATAGTTAGACGGTTCTTTGAATGATCTGGTTTCAAGATTCTCACACTTGGAGTTGGGTTCGTTGGTATTAGTGATATAGAACAGTAATAAGGAATAAAATGTACGAGCGTTTCGATCGGATGTTACACCACTCTCAGCGTCCGCAATATCGGAAATCGACATGGTGACATGCTAGATTTAGGAAATACGTAATCGCAGAGTTAATAAGAATTGGGCAATATTGCAAATCGTGAAGGTGGATGTTTCGAATTTCTAGCTCTGCATAGCAGAGCTAGTTGCACTCTTGTTTTATTTTCGGAAAAGATTAGAGCTATGATTGAGAAATTGAGAAAAAAGTATCTGCTATAATGAAACTATCTTATTGCATCAATATAAAGAAGCTGGTGATTTTTGGCGTGGCTTCATTGCTGTAAGCACTATTGAACTCCTGCAAACAAATGGCGAGAACGACTTAGATCAGCACACCGATTAACGGTTTGCCGTTTTGGAATTTCGTTACGGGGTTACTCGAAATTAGGCTATATGTATACATGACTACCAGTTTTGGCACGAAAACTGGGAAATTTTCGAAAATACCCAATTTTATACATCTTTCAATCTGTGTAACGAATTTTATTAATTTTTTGCTTCGATGAGGACAAAGCGTAAGCAGAAAAATAACTTTCTTCGGAAAAAAACACTGTGAATTATGCTTAAGGCTTGATACGATTGCTTTTAATACATAGCAAAGGCGCAGAAAAACAATTATCAAACAATATAGCCATCAGGTGTAAATATGACCATAGGTCCTAAATTTAAAGTCGAGGCTTGTACAAATATTAAATTAAAAGGCATAGATATTGTAACGCCAAATTCTGTTACCCTCGGAGGAGGACTGACTGTTGACACTTTGGCGCGATTCTTCACTTATTCGGAATATTAAACTATAACAAAATCAATTATAGATACTAGATAACTTTCGGTAGGATTATTCATAAACGATAGAACCAATACTTTATAATGATTAAAGACCTGAGAAATTAAACAATGAATTCCTAAACATAACTTTTCAGAAAATACAAAATGCAAAATTATGAGAGAGTGAGAAATTCGGAGAGTTCGCAAAATAAAGAAATACACTAAATACACCGCAGTACAAAAGAATCAAGAATAATACGCAGAACTTAACTTAACTAGATACGGAGAAAAGAATAACAGGCAAAAATAGTATAAAATTGCCAATAGCAATAGAAAAAAGGTGCTGTAATATTTGAAGGCTGATTCTACGCTCGGTTGTACTCCAAGGAACTCGATATACGATACAATAGGCACAAAAATAAATAAAAATATAATAAGCAATAACAGAAATAAAATATAAGGCACACTACTATTACAAAAAAGTAGGAAATGAAACGTGAAGCCAATAGGGCTCAAAATATGATAGAAAATACAGAAGCAGGCTAATAGAAATTCACAAATAATCAGAAAAGTTATAAATACAAAAGAATTCATTATTCAGCAGTTACGAGGTCGCTCAGACACGAAAATAATTAATTACTGAAATAATGCAGTCACACGGCGGCTTATTGCAACTGTAATCCGTGGACCATGATTTACGTAAAGTCGATTGATACCATCAGAAAGAATAGAAATTATGAGCAACTTCGTAACGATACAATACAGAGGCAGAAGCCTTACCTTAACAGACGATCTCAGGCACACAACACTGAGTCTAATTTAAATGAAACTTATTATATTAAACAAGGAAAAACAGGAAGGACGGAAAGGACTTGAATTTATAGGAAGAATCTAACGGTAGAGCAAAACGATAGTAAGATAGAAACGGTAGCGGTAGAGGAAGAAGTATCGAGAGCTTACATCGGGAGGATTCGAAAATTCTTGGCTGTCACTCAGCAGGTCAAGCGTAGAATAGAAGGAGGTCGGAGTTCGGCTCGCCGATCTCGCGGTTGTCGTGAGGTGATTCTTCTTCCCTTTGATTGGTTGGTTGACCTCCACCGCAAATAGGCCATCACCCTGTGGCGAATATTGGTTACGGCGTGGTCATGCGTTTTCGAAGATTACCGCTAGATGTGGCGTAATGTGCTGCTCGTGATTTCGTCATTGACACCAACTCGTACGATTTAATAGCTGCTTCAGTTTACTGTCCAGGTTGCCTATCATCGGGGACTTCTTTGACAGAGGCATACACAGGCTGCCTCTCGGTCAGAATTACCGAGTGGGGAGTGACGCCTCACTGTTCACTTCCACCGGCTTTTGTACAGGCAGTGGCCGGCTGCCTATACCCGAGGTCGTGCAGTCAGACGGTTGGCTAAACCGTGGACCACGACCCACACAATTAGTCCTTGCCGACAGGAAGGCTGCGTCGATCCTCGGAACGATGGCTTTATCAATCTGGACATAGTGGTTTGGGGTCGGTCCGGCACCAGGCCGGTAAGTCGGAAGATGACAGGCTACGGTCTGCCCTTCACGCCACCCTTACGGCATCCGATAGAGCGGGCGGCTGGTTCCTCCTTGAGGAGCGGTGCCCTCGGCCGTCGGGAGGATTTTTATCTCCCTGTTCACCGGCAGTCGAGGCGATACGGAAGGTTCGGGTGGATGCTACCCCAGTAGCAAGAAAAGTGCACCAAGGTAGCCAGTATAGTCGGATTAGACCGTCGGTAGGCGAAGTCGTTGGGAGCTTGAAACGGTAGATATCGGTCCCTCGGTGGTCGGGATCGTTGTCGTCCAAGTACCTCATTAGCGTGCGCCGAAGCGCGAAATACAGAATTCACAAAGAAAGAATTAGTTCAAAGTAGTTATTGCCTATTTTGTATCGAGTTCGGCTGGAGTACCCTGCTGAGGACGCGTAAACTAGAAATAATAACGGTTGTGTGCCCTTGTGACGGGCGACTCTGAAACGCCACGCTGGAAGTTGATGGTAATGCTCTTTGAAAATTGGCTTTATTCGACTGGAATGAGAAATCTGTTCAGATGTTGGGTGCTTGGAAGTAACGCAGCAGGTAGGTTGGAACACTTTGTTTGATCACTTTTATTATTTCGTACATTAGAAATTAGAATGAAATTTTTTTCTTTCAACAGGTGATACGGCCAAAATAATTACATCTCTAATATTTATTGTTATCTGCCTATTCAATTTATCACACGTACAAAGATCATCGCCACTTTCAAGCATCTAAGCAGCTTTCTCACTCTCTTGTGATTTCAGGCGGTAATATTGAATTTTATCAGTTTCGAAAATGAGACTAAATGAAAATAAATATCTCACTATCTGTAACAGAACTGTGAATCTTTTTTTTCTCAAAACTAGTTCAACAAAATTTACAAATAGTCGATAGTCAATGTATTTTTTCCGATCAATAAATTATTGCTACTACTATTAAAAATTTTCTAATGATTATCAGAGTTCATTTCGCAAATTTTCAATGATGTTCGATTAAATAAATGAAGGCAACCTAATAATCAAATTGAAAATTCAAGAAATATTAGATTTATTAAAATGATTTCTGTATTTCATGTGAGTGCGGTTCGAAATAAAGAAAATTCAGTCGGAAGCGTAGAACTCAGGAACGTAGATCACATCCTGTGACACAAGTTGAGAATCAACTCTCTGAAAATGCGCCTCAACGTCACAATTAGCTTCAAGGACAATCATGTTCTAGAGTAAAGTCAGAACATGATTACGAGGACATTTACTTATCGGATTCAAGATTGTGTCCCTTGTTCCATCAAAATAAATGCATATCTAATTTTCAACGAAGTTGATGATGATTTTTTTCCAAATAATGTAATCCGATACAATATCTTGTTCATAGTCCTCCGAACATCACCTTGTAACAAGGATATTTGGAAAGAGTCCCTTTGTTGCAGGAACCATTATAAAATTCTTGGTTTTCAATTCGTGCTACTGAATAACTTCTGCGTTTCCGGTTCCATTTCCAATCCCAAAATGAGATTTTTTTTACTCCAGACAATGCTAACATGAAATGCAGAAATAATTGCGGTAAATAAATATTCACAAGCTTTCAATCTTAGCGTAGGACCCTATACAGAGTGTAAAATCGAATTTGGTTTCAAGTTATCGTGCAACTAGCTAGCCAGATGACACCGTCAACTAAGATTGAATTTATAGACATTTTAACTAAAGTTATTCAACAATTCTAGATTTAGATTGATTCAGTTTGCCTAGCAAAATTCAACCCTACAATCTAATTGAGGACTTGAAAAACTATTTATCTGAATTTAATGCCAAAGAGAGTGAAAGTAAGCTTCAAAATAAGATACCAAATTAACTGGCATAAAGTTTGAAAAACAATGCTGGTCAATAACAATGCTTGAATTACAATGGCGCACAGAATGATTCCTTGGTAGAATGAATTGGCAGCAACGGTTGAGTAACAAACTTATCGCTATTGGCTCGATCAAAGCAAAATGATGGGATATTCAGCCACTATGATCTGCAGTGTATCCCGCTCTTCAATTTTGCCTCAACTGATGTTAAGAAGGTGGCGATGGCCTGATAAAATTCACTCTGGCACCTGATGTCTGACGGAACAACCAGGTTTGATGGTTTTAATGACTGTACCGCTCGAGAAACCAGGATTCTTGCCACCGAATCGTTTTGACCATAAGGTAAGGCATAATTTTCCTCGTGTTAATCAAAGTTTGAACTTCGAGCCTGCTGAAAAAAAATAATAATTTTATCATTGAATCCATGTTAAAATATTGTAATAGTCAAAGATCACGAAATTAGAAATTTACTCACATGCTTCCATGCCTGACAAGTTTAATCCCGCTTTGACGATGAATTATTTCATACCTGAAAATATTAGACGGTATTATTATCGTGCAGGAGCTTTTGATAGTTTTGGATACAACTACTTTCCAATAAAATGCACAATACATAAATCGTTAATGCGACACATTTTTAATTTTATGTAAATAAAGAATCTGTTCACATTAAACGTTGTTTTTACTTACCTACCTCTGTTTGTCCAGACTCCCACTGGTTAATGACATTTCACATTGAATTTCAGATTTTTTCTTTGAATAAATAACATCCAATTTCTGTATCATTTGATATTTGCTTTTCCGTTGAATTCTTTATTGCGTCAGTTGAATATTTTCCGATATCGACCACGGTATTGCTGAACGATACTATTCTTCTGTGACAATTCACGCTACGTAAAAATAAACAGCAACGTAACCTTAATCCACGGCTATACACGCGAGAGATTTACAGCTTTTGCTTCACTTCGTGTATGTTAGCGCCTTGCTCAGCAGACGAAAACTTCGCCGCGGGACGATTTCAGTGACCAATGAGATTGAATTATTTGGCGCATGCGCATTGTATGTATAGTTTCAAGAGATTGTCTCGGTATAATATCATCATGTTTCCAATGAGTTGATATCCTCGAATTTTGAAGTGAACTACCTACTTTTGATAGTAAGAGTACGGTGACAATGTGCTACTTTAACGGT
>NC_060883.1:12081139-12088639 GCF_021901495.1 Neodiprion virginianus | reverse complement strand
AGACCCAGGCTCTTGAGAAACCGAACGTTCGGATGTGTCAGTCTCGCAGGCGGTGTAAACGTTGTCAGAGGTGTCGGGCGACTGATGATTTTTGACCATGACGTTTGACTTTTGTAACTTTTGCCCAACTTTCTCGTCTCAAACACGATTTCCATTATTTGAGTGATTTCACGTCTAAACGTACAGTAATCGTTTCGCCGCGAAAATTAATCAGCTCGTCGTCTTGATCAACTATTCTCAGCTGTAAATGATGTATCGACTGTACGGCGATTGGCAGATAAATGACGTTGGTAGGCACTTCGACAATCTTATATCCCGATAGAACGGTTGGGAAAAATTCGTGAATCGTGTGAGCTCGATGCTCGTTTATGTACGCCCATGTGGTTATGCTACACTCAACGCGTAAAGTATTAACCTTCAGTATGGCTACGGGTAATTCAGATTTATGAGCAACGTTTCGTGATAGCTCAACCGCCTTAAATCCCAATAATCGGCCGATGGAATCTTTGGGCTCAAAGTCTACCGCATGATTGCACGTGACTTCACTGTTCAGCTTGTTGTTGTTAGCTGTCAGACTTAGGGTGATGTCGGAGGGTAGCTCCTCAGGCCGAAAATTTTCAATATCCTCAATTTCATAGCTTCCCGTAGGTATCGCGATGCTCTCTCTGCTGTTGTCCGCTCGTTTCAGGAAAAATTTATTACACCTCTCATGAATATCGGGTATTGAATTGAATGTCAGGAACTCGACGAGTCCGAGAACATAGTTCTTCTCTGGTGATAACTCGATTGGGGGGAAATATTGAGCCTCCAGCACGGAGGATGTGCCTGACAGTGTTAACGTCAACGATTCCGGCATGACTAATGCTTGCTCATGTAACACCTGTCTTTTTATAGTTGTTCGCTGAGAAATTTGAGGCACAAGTGGCCGCAAATGAAAGTATCATATTCTTGATACCTCTTATGATTGTATTTAACGCTACCAACACCGAGATACCTCATCAAGTCCTTAGGCGGTTTCAAATCACCGAAACTATCGAAGTACACAACATGGTCATCATTTTTCTTGTACGCAACCCAATGTGTCCCTGGACCGTTTTTATCATCAAGATTAATAATTGCGGATTCTCGCATTTTTTGTCCTGATTTCGGCAGATCATTCCGCATGAAAACACCACGGAAATGTTAAATTTTCATATTTTTAGCATAGTTGCGTAGATCAATGTTGGTGAGAGCTCGGTGTGGCAGCTTTACTACTTTTTTGCCGGACCTAAGTACAGGCCCATTCCGCTGCGGTAGGGTCGCAGGTATAATCCCTTGCCCAAAGAAAACACCTCCATTGTTGTATTCTGCCGTTTGGCCTCGTTCAACCGATATTTGTTGACACTAGCTTCGTTGACAGTCTTAGCTATACCCGCAGCACCACCCGCAAGAGCCCCAGTAGCGCTTAGACCGGACAGAATTGGAATGAGAAACGGCAGGATGCCGCTAATTTTATCAGGCCAGGTATAACGCGAGGCATACGAATATTCTTCCCAGTCCCACGCGCAGCCGCACGAGCACCCGCCAACGCCAAATCGACAGCTTTATAACCCGGTCGCATGGCGACCTTTGCTACTGTGATGATGGATTTGAGATTCACAGTTCTCTTCCGCTGTTTACTCTTCACGCCAGTTCTAGATTTCTTCTTCGCAGCCACTCCACGTTTCGACCGCTTCGCAGCTAAGCCCATTCCGAGTTGAGATTTAGCTTTCATGGTGTTGGTGACTCCCCAGGCTACAGCCTTTTCACCCACACTAGCGTCCTTGGCCAAGACGCGATTCCACGCCTTCTCAGCGAGCGCTTTGTCGGCAAGATTTCTCGCTGCGATATCGCGATTCGTTGCGTATACAATGTCGTGGTCTTTACACGCGGCATCCAGCGGATTGATCCCCGAATCTCCACGAGCCAACCTCTTGGCCAAATTCGTTCCAGGTCCGCAGTACTGATACCCTGGCGCATGCAATTCAACTGGGAGATGATTGATGATTTTATTCAACAAACCACCACCGCGTTTCTTTCGTGTGCACATCCTTATAGTCGGGCAACAACTAACGTGACTTCTATAAAAGAAGGAATTTATACACCGTCATCTCAGTTCTCGTTGTCATGCTAACAAAGCATCATAAGATTTCAAGATCAGCCCGATAAACTACGTATCGCGAATTTCGATATAATGGTTCGACGCGGGAAGAGAAAGATAGGAAAACGACATGGAAAATTGCTGCAAAATACCGTGAGAGAAAGTTTTTGCGGGCCATCCAATTGCGGTAAAACTAACGCTCTTCTCTCACTTATCACCCACGGCAATGGATTGCGATTCGAAAATGTCTACGTCTATTCGAAATCTCTCATCCAGCCAAAGTATCAATTTTTACCAAAGTTACTAGAACCCGTGCAGGGAGTGGGTTATTTCCCGTTTCGCGAGAATGATGAGGTTGTAAAACCGGAAGATGCTCGCCCCAACTCTGTTATGATTTTCGACGATGTGGCCTGTGAAAAGCAAGATAATATCAGAGCATCCTTCAGCATGGGCAGGCATCGCGATATCGATAGCTTTTATCTAAGTCAAACGTATGCGCGCATTCCAAAACACCTAGTGCGTGACAATGCAAACTTATTGGTGCTATTTTGGCAGGATGATATCAATCTGAAACATGTCTACAACGATCATGTGAACCCAGACATGACGTATCAGCAATTTAAAGACTTGTGCTCGGCATGCTGGAATGATGACAATTACAGTTTTACCGTAATTGACAAGAATAGCGAAATCAATGGGGGGTGATATGGGAAGGAGTTTGACTGCTTTATAAGCATAAACTAACATGAACTTGCACAGTTTCGTTGCAACAATTGGGTCGGGAACATGGAGAGTGCCAAGATTCGTTAGCATAGCGATACATTGAGTGAAATATCGAAAGCATCCAGTGTCATACGGCGGAAGTATAAGATGCTCAAGTTGGACAAGGACACGACCGAACAGGTTATGAGCCAGGTATTCAAGCCTTCAGTCTTACTGTTGCAAGAATTGGTTGATCCCTCGAGACAGCAGCATGTCAAACATGAAATCAAAACGGAACTACCGGATGTGACAATGGAAAAAGAAGAAGAAAAAGATGACGAGAGTACCGGGGATGATGATGATGATGATGATGACGAGGATGAGGATATGGATGAGAGGAATTTCATGGATGCAAATGATAAAACACTGAAGTTTGGTAAAATTTCTACTACAAGTACGCCGGTGAAGAAAACAACGGATTCCACGGTGCAATATTTGAAAATTTTTAGCTCGTGCAAAAAGAGGGACTTGGATACCACATAGGGTGTTCGGAAGTTGACAAACGGTATGATGATTGGTGATACGCCGATCAATTTCACTGATAATCTGGTCAATGTGGGGGATAAAGGTTACGAGAGAACACCTGCATTACTCGAATTACTGTTTAAAAAATCACCCGATTAATCTATTGTAAATGATGTGGATAAGAATGATTATATCAAAATTGTAACGACGACAAATAAGCATCGAAAACGTTACCAAGCCGATGGAAGCCTTCGAGATGATTTAAAAAGCGCAAAGTATAGAAATTTCATTGCACAACACGTTTTCTCGCCGGAAAAATCAGGTAAAGGCTTACCTGACTATGAGATTGCGCGAAAGGAGGGGCAAGATGTTGATTACGTCCAATGGGATGATTCAAATGAATGTATATGTATATGCAGTATATGTATATGTATATGTAGTATATGTGTATCGATGATTGTGAGTAGGTATTTGTATCCCTTGTTGCACGAGCTGTATGCGGTCATATCGCCGAGATCAGCTTGCCAGGTCTCATCCAGTCCGCGTACATCTACGAATTGGCGCGGATAGTTGCGTCGAGCCTGTCTGTTGAGCGCTTTTAAATCATCTCGAAGGCTTCCATCGGCTTGGTAACGTTTTCGACGCTCATTTGTCGTCGTTACAATTTTGATGTGATCATTCTTATCCACATCATTTACCATAGATTAATCGGGTGATTTTTTAAACAGTAATTCGAGTAATCCAGGTGTTCTCTCGTAACCTTCATCCCCCACATTGACCAGATTATCAGTGAAATTGATCGGCGTATCACCAATCATCATACCGTTTGACAACTTCCGAACACCGTATGTGGTATCCAAGTCCCTCTTTTTGCACGAGCTGAAAATTTTCAAATATTGCACCGTGGAATCCGTTGTTTTCTTCACCGGTGTACTTGTAGTAGAAATTTCACCAAACTTCAGTGTTTTATCATTTGCATCCATGAAATTCCCCTCATCCATATCCTCATCCTCGTCATCATCATCATCATCATCATCCCCGGTACTCCCGTCATCTTTTTCTTCTTCTTTTTTCATTGTCACATCCGGTAGTTCCGTTTTGATTTCATGTTTAATATGCTGCTGTCTCGAGGTTTCAACCAATTCTTGCAACGGTGTTACTAAAGGCTTGAATACCTGGCCCATAACCTGTTCGGTCGTGTCCTTGTCCAACTTGAGCATCTTATACTTTCGCCGTATGACATTGGATGCTTTCGATATTTCACTCAATGTATCGCTATGCTAACGAATCTTGGTACTCTCCATGTTCCCGACCCGATTGTTGCAACGAAACTGTGCAAGTTCATGTTAGTTTATGCTTATAAAGCAGTCAAACTCCTTCCCATATCGCCCCCCATTGATTTCGCTATTCTTGTCAATTACGGTAAAACTGTAATTGTCATCATTCCGGCATGCCGAGCACAAGTCTTCAAATTGCTGATACGTCATGTCTGGTGTTCAGTGCCTGAGCGTCGTTTTGTGCCCGTGTCATTGCGATCTCCGTGCGGGCCGCGCTCGAACGATTCGTCTCCGCAGGGGTGCCAAATCTCTCGTAGATGAGGAGGCGAGCGCGCATCACGCATTTTTTAAAACAGTCGAGTTAAGTCGTCCGTCTAGTGACGATCGTGAGTGACGCCGTGCGTTCTCTCGTACCACAACCAAAAGACGAGAGGCCCAAATATACTCTCGTATAAGTTCGCTCTACGGAGTAAGGTAGATGAGTACGGCCCGAGTGTCTCTCATTCTACACGGGACCGAGTGCCCATACACGCATACCAAGGGTCTTGCACCCTTCCATCATATAACGAGCCCGAGCGCTCTTGGTGTACTACCAACACCAATCATACTCTCATATACGTTCGCTTCTCAGAGTAAGGCAAATGCAAATCATACGAAATTCGATCGAATCGAATAAAACAAAAATCGCAGTACGAAACGCACTCGAGATCGCGGTGGCATGAGCCAAACGGGCTGTAACCGGCATGTACCCATTCATATACACAATCGACACATGCTTTTATACGTTTACAAATACACGTTCATACTTCGTGGGTTTTTATGCCGCAAGGCTTTTCCCACAAGAGCCAATAAACATTCATAATTCGATGGCTCAAACGCGAGAGTTTTTTTATTCAAGAAACCTCAACCTCTATCCTTCATACTAATAAAAAAGGTTCAATTCAAAACTACGAGGCAACTTCGCCTATGAAGAAGCTTCGACTATACATCTGGGTTCACATGATCGTTGTAGACATGTTTCAGATTGATATCATCCTGCCAAAATAGCACCAATAAGTTTGCATTGTCACGCACTAGGTGTTTTGGAATGCGCGCATACGTTTGACTTAGATAAAAGCTATCGATATCGCGATGCCTGCCCATGCTGAAGGATGCTCTGATATTATCTTGCTTTTCACAGGCCACATCGTCGAAAATCATAACAGAGTTGGGGCGAGCATCTTCCGGTTTTACAACCTCATCATTCTCGCGAAACGGGAAATAACCCACTCCCTGCACGGGTTCTAGTAACTTTGGTAAAAATTGATACTTTGGCTGGATGAGAGATTTCGAATAGACGTAGACATTTTCGAATCGCAATCCATTGCCGTGGGTGATAAGTGAGAGAAGAGCGTTAGTTTTACCGCAATTGGATGGCCCGCAAAAACTTTCTCTCACGGTATTTTGCAGCAATTTTCCATGTCGTTTTCCTATCTTTCTCTTCCCGCGTCGAACCATTATATCGAAATTCGCGATACGTAGTTTATCGGGCTGATCTTGAAATCTTATGATGCTTTGTTAGCATGACAACGAGAACTGAGATGACGGTGTATAAATTCCTTCTTTTATAGAAGTCACGTTAGTTGTTGCCCGACTATAAGGATGTGCACACGAAAGAAACGCGGTGGTGGTTTGTTGAATAAAATCATCAATCATCTCCCAGTTGAATTGCATGCGCCAGGGTATCAGTACTGCGGACCTGGAACGAATTTGGCCAAGAGGTTGGCTCGTGGAGATTCGGGGATCAATCCGCTGGATGCCGCGTGTAAAGACCACGACATTGTATACGCAACGAATCGCGATATCGCAGCGAGAAATCTTGCCGACAAAGCGCTCGCTGAGAAGGCGTGGAATCGCGTCTTGGCCAAGGACGCTAGTGTGGGTGAAAAGGCTGTAGCCTGGGGAGTCACCAACACCATGAAAGCTAAATCTCAACTCGGAATGGGCTTAGCTGCGAAGCGGTCGAAACGTGGAGTGGCTGCGAAGAAGAAATCTAGAACTGGCGTGAAGAGTAAACAGCGGAAGAGAACTGTGAATCTCAAATCCATCATCACAGTAGCAAAGGTCGCCATGCGACCGGGTTATAAAGCTGTCGATTTGGCGTTGGCGGGTGCTCGTGCGGCTGCGCGTGGGACTGGGAAGAATATTCGTATGCCTCGCGTTATACCTGGCCTGATAAAATTAGCGGCATCCTGCCGTTTCTCATTCCAATTCTGTCCGGTCTAAGCGCTACTGGGGCTCTTGCGGGTGGTGCTGCGGGTATAGCTAAGACTGTCAACGAAGCTAGTGTCAACAAATATCGGTTGAACGAGGCCAAACGGCAGAATACAACAATGGAGGTGTTTTCTTTGGGCAAAGGATTATACCTGCGACCCTACCGCAGCGGAATGGGCCTGTACTTAGGTCCGGCAAAAAAGTAGTAAAGCTGCCACACCGAGCTCTCACCAACATTGATCTACGCAACTATGCTAAAAATATGAAAATTTAACATTTCCGTGGTGTTTTCATGCGGAATGATCTGCCGAAATCAGGACAAAAAATGCGAGAATCCGCAATTATTAATCTTGATGATAAAAACGGTCCAGGGACACATTGGGTTGCGTACAAGAAAAATGATGACCATGTTGTGTACTTCGATAGTTTCGGTGATTTGAAACCGCCTAAGGACTTGATGAGGTATCTCGGTGTTGGTAGCGTTAAATACAATCATAAGAGGTATCAAGAATATGATACTTTCATTTGCGGCCACTTGTGCCTCAAATTTCTCAGCGAACAACTATAAAAAGACAGGTGTTACATGAGCAAGCATTAGTCATGCCGGAATCGTTGACGTTAACA